>NC_137459.1:51116798-51201709 GCF_964235325.1 Thermobia domestica
GATGTTGTGAGGAATGACAAGTAGATTCATGCTCATATATGAATGATGCGCTGTGTAGAGAGCGCAGGTGCAGCTTGTCTATATATTAAAATGCTAGGTTTATATGTTTGTCCCCAATCTTTCGACAATGAGATTTCGAAAAACACAATTGCTAGAAACGTGTCGTTTTCACTAATTGATTCCAAATTTTGTGTATAGTGTCTAGTTTGCATTCAAATTTTCAAAAACCGTGTCGCTATTGTTCTAATTAACATTTTAGGGGCTGTTTTGAGCCCATAAAATTAACATTGTTGCAGGCCGAAATTACGGTGTTACGCAACCAGTAGAAACGTTATGTGTGGCGGGTTGACGGACATTACAGGTGCTTTGCTTAAATCGGAATAGCAAACCCTATTGCATGATAACAATACTTCAATGGCCTCAAGAGACGCAATGTAGCGCACTCGGACAGATATGGATTTATTAGAAAAAAAATGTATTCACTTGATATCGTGTTACTTCTACAAATTCGCAACAAACTCACTCCAACATTAGTAATTTACTTCCTTTGTGAGTCTCCTATCCTTTACTTCTGTGAGTAAAAAGACATATACAGGGGAAAGGAGATTCATGGTCATAAAGAGATGTGCTTAGTAGACAGCGCAGGTTTAGCTAGTCTATATATTAAAATGCTAGGTGTTAATACGTGAAACACTAACTACTACGAGGGCAGGTGGAAAACTTTCTGCAAACTACTGCCAACACTGGCGCTAGCGTCCCACTATGTTATAGATTTTTTTTTTTAATAGACATCTCTACGTTTAAATTATCTTTGATTGTTTGATTTAACTCTATTCCTCTATTTTTCACAACAGTTTCAAGTACCTCAGAACCGCTGTTCAGAGAGCATCAACATCTGCTTCAGGCGATACAAATCGCTCACCACACACCTTACTTTCCATGTGTGGGAACAGAAAGAAGTAATTACGTAATTGGACATTTATAGTGAAAAAAAATCGCAACAGTTTCTTGTGATGAGTGTGAACTGATTTATGGTGCTGAAAAAATAACGCTATGATTTGGATTTGTTTTACTCAATTCATTGATGACTCTAATGAACAAATTATTCTGTACATTTACGGTTCGTTCATCTTCGAGAAACGGGAGGAAGAAACCAATAATTTGCTTAGGACCACTCTCCGAACGAACAACTTTCCGTTTGATCGGTTCATTTTAAAATACCCAAACAATGCATTTCTGTTTAGTTACAGGTTTTTATAAATAGATCTAAGTTTCGTTCGCTGTAACGATGAAGCTTTGGTCAAGTTGTGTGGGATGAAATGGCTTGAAAGTAGCTACACTTTCAAGTGAAGTATGTATTGTTTTCATATCAATGTGGGAGGGTGCTTGAATCTCATAGTACATCACGTGCTAATCTGTCTCAATCATTTCATGCACAACATCAACATTACTATCAACAATAGATGACCTCCATGAAAATCATCACTGAGGAATGTGGTACCACGCTGGAATTAGGAACGAAACTAATCTAGTCAGTCCTTTTACGTGGAGCTTTATCCTCAAAAGCCTAATAATCTAGCTCAATGAATTGTTTTGTGTTGCACTACATCTCGAATAATAATTTTTAAAAAAATCACTACCTGGACGTTTTTACGATAAATTTATATTACTCGCACAAAACTACTTCAAACTGTTGAATAAGCTTAGACAAACAAAGATAATTTAAACGTAAAAAGGATTATTTTTTCTTTGGAATTTAATAGTAAGGAAACACTACCACTAGTGTTAGTAGTAGTTTGTAGAAACTTTTCCAGCAGCCCTTTGAATCTCCTTCTTTGTTTGTATCCGAGGGAGACATAATCGGAAATTGAGCCTAGAACCTTACACAGGGAAAACACACCAATTTTCCTCTAAGCAATTAAGAAGTACACGGACAGAAATTGTAAAGTGTAAAACAAAAGAAAAAAATAGTTGAAAACTGTTTTCGGGAAGTGATTGCGTCTTAATTAATTGTATCTCGTATTTAACAGCTACATACTAATAGCTGAAACAAATGAATTGAAATGAAATCTTTGACTTTTACATCCCAAGGTTATGCCGGTTAGGCTAAAAGAGACGGTGATTATGAGAAATGAGTGAAGTGGTGGAATGAACAAAATGGGAGGAAACGGGAGAACCTCGAGAAAAATCACGAGTACGGTGTTTGTCCACCAAAAGTCAACACGGCGCGAGCTTGGATCGAACCAGGGACCCCAAGCAGCGGAGGTGAACGCTCTACCACGGAGCCACCGCGCCCCCTCGAGCTGAAGCAAAACAAGTAACAGTGCAACGTATACACCACATGAAGAAGTTTGGATAGTACGATGTTATATTTTCTTAATTAAAATAGAAAGTGAAATTGGTCGTACATTTCTGCCACTTCCAGTTTTACTGAAGAGTTTTTGATGGAAATGAAAAGTATTCTTGAGACGTTCAACTGGTTGCAGGACGGTATTTCTCGATATGTTTTACCATTTTTGCCTTGTCATAATCAACATTGAAATGGAAAATAGATGATTTCTAGCGCTTTTGACGGATGGATGACCTCTACAACAAACTCGATTTCTACCTTTTGATCCTCTACACCGTGATCAAAATTGATGTTGATCCATCAAGTGGTTCTTGAGATTTGGTGTCTACCTAACGGACACACGGACAGATGGGATAAATATACACAATTATTTTTTTGTTAAATGAACCGAATAAAAAAATAAGTGTTGTGTTATATTAAAATAACTTTAGGTATATAGCACTCAAATCAAGATCACACCAGATATTACAAATTAAATCTGGGAGGCTTAGGTGGGGTGGTCATGTAGCTAGAATGGAAGAAAATAGAAACTCTTTCAAAGTCTTGACTGGAAGACCAATCGGAAAACGACCATTAGGATGACCTAGGCACAGATGGGAGGACAATATTAAGATGGATCTCGGAGAGATAGGACTCCATAGTAGAAACTGGATCCAATTAGTTAAGGATAGAAGTCAGTGGAGAGCTTTTGTGAACGTGGTGTTGAACCTCCGGGTTTCATAGGCCATAGAGTTAGTTAGTTAGTTAGTATTACATGAAAGTTTGTGGAAAAATGTAATGCTATTTTTTTTTTCCTAAACGTAATTATATCGCATATAGAATATTCTTAAATTCTCAATTTATGAATCAAAAGTGCTTTTGTAATCATAAGAGTGAAAGCAGATTTCAGCTACAAATAATTTAATTGTGTTGCTAATTATTAGGACCACGCAATGGAACTTCTAAGATAGTTTTATTAGTGCGTCCGTCCGTTACTCTGCACGATAATTTTTGATCGCTTGCAATTTTTCAGTACATCGTTAGATCGATTATCTGAATCGAGTTTATTAGTGGAGTGATATTCGTTAATGGATTAACGGATAACGATGACTTTAACGGTTTCTCATTGCTCATGTTCCATATACGTAAGCGAGTATTTAAATTATGCTTTACTTTGTAACAGATAGTTAGAGAAATTATCTCGGCCAAGTTCGTTAATTGACTCAATCCGTTAGCATACTAACGGTTAACGGTGACTAACGACGGCTATTCATACTTCAGACATAGCAATGGTAAACAAGATCCTCTCTGTCTTTATCAGAGTAAATTCAAGTTAGTTATCGTCTAGCCAGAAGAGGAATTTATCTAACTATAAATAAGAGACATGTAGATTTTTTTGGTTTATTTGACACTTAGCGTTCATTTTAGCAAGGAGACTATGCGAGACTGGACTAACAGATTATGGTGGAATCCAAACCACATGAACTCACACAGGAAATCAAACCCACGTCGGCCACTTCAAAGGTGCTTAGATTGATAATTAATACACATAAAAACAATTCTGTGACGATTACACTGAGAAAAATCTGTTACACGGTCAACAGTATATTGTACAAATATGCGGCATTCATATGTTTACTACGGACATCTGTACGGAGCATATGTTATCCGTATGCTACATATGTAGGCCTACTGTCTTTTCCCATTGTTAGATGTTATATCATGCAGCTTCAGGATGTCTGACATCTAACAGTCTTGTGTATATTACATATGTAAGCTATATGTTATATACGTCCATCTGTGTATGTGATCTTTACCGCCTGTTTACAGTTCCTTCTTTCGTACGGAAAGTACGTATAGATGGTGGATCACTTATACGAAAAGTATAACGTATTATAAAAGATACGCTTTTAGTTATATGTTTGCCGCAGGATGTTACGTTAAGTATAAAAACTACAGGACTTACGCTACATAGCGTTTGTTTTACTCTGTGTAGAAATGAAACTGATACGAGGGCCATCCGGAAAGTGGTACCCGTTTGCGCCGCATGATGCACTGACGACTCGGGGAGCCGCTGGGCAAGGTCAGACCGCGTCAGTGGCTTGTCTGCCTGCTCTGTACGAGGTTGCGTGACGCTAGCAGTGCCTGTATTGTGTCTGTGCTTGATCATAATGATTAATCGAATTGAGAACCCCGCCAGTTGTGAAGTGAGGGCCGTGATTAAATCTCTTAATGCACTAAACGTTCGACCTTGTGAAATTCATCGCCAATTAAAGAAGGTGTATGGAGACAATGTGATGGACGAGTCGTCTGGTCGGCGCTGGTGTCGCAACTTCAACCTGGGGAGGGGGAGTGCACACGACGAGGAGCGTTTAGGGAGACTATCTGCCATTACAGACGAACTGCTGAGGTCAGTAGACGAATGCGTGAGGAACGATCGGCGCGTCACAATTGGATTTTCATCTCTTTACGAAACTTAAAGACATTCTGGCGAGAAAAAGATTTGACAGCGATGAAGAGCTTAAACGAGGCGTGACTACGTATCTCAAGACGCTGGCGGTGGAGGACTATGACGCTGGAATACAAAACCTCGTCACACGGTATGACAAATATCTCAATTTGCTTGTTGATTATGTGGAGAAGTAGTGTAAAGTATGCTCTTTCCAATAAAAATGTGTATATTTGTTAATATGTACTACTGTGTCTTTATTGCACAAACGGGTACCACTTTCCGGATGGCCCTCGTATTAGTCAATATTATACAACGCAGCCTAAGGAAAATGGAAGGTGAATGAATGAATATGAAATAGCAGGTGGGAATACATATATAGTGTAAAAATGTAAGAAGTCTAAGAGGAACTACGAACACAATATTATCAATGGCATGATCATATAGGAGAGGATCGAACCAAGAACTTATCACATAAAAGTTAAGCACTCTATCCATGAGCCATCATTTCCCTTTGTAAGGTCATATAAAACATATCCCAGTAATCGATGAATTATAATAAGCAATAGAAAGCACGTAGATATCCTATTATTAGCAATGTTGAACGCGATACGTGTTTTTTTTTCTTTATTACTTTCGATTTTCTCTATAGATATGACATTGCAACAAATATGGCGTCTAGCCATCCTGCAGGGAACACTTCAGCACGTTCCTGGGATAATTCGTTGATAAAGTCCGCTGAAATTTCCTCCCTGGAGACAGAAGAACGAGAGGATGCTGTTCTCTTGGGGGAATACCTTCTGTCTGATCTAACACAGATAAAAAGAGAAAAAAAGACGCAAAAGCGGATCCACTTTCTAGAACGAGAAGTACGGAGGAATGCGACCATAAGTTCGTCCTGTTGTCGTTTTCTTCAATTTAAACAAACACGGGAGAACACTTAAGAAATTTAAAGAACTTTACTGTCCTTTTTTTTTAAGAAACAAAAAAATAAGACTTATTAGAACGGAAGAAAATCGTAATTTCAAAAATATTGGTAACTTGTTTTTCGTTTCTAAGAACATTAGAGAAAAACTAAATTTTAAGGTCGAAATAGGTTAGTCGTCTTTATATATCAATGTCTTCAAAATAGTATTAAGACTACTACTAAAAAAGGAAAAAAAATGAACTCTCGAGGAAATCTTAAAAAAAATGTATTTTCTGTATAATTAATTTGGTTAGTAGGTACTGCATACTAGTTTTTTTTTTAAAGATTTTTTCACGCAAACCGAACATGGTACCTATTACCATGTATATAGTTAAACCTAATAGACTCTATTATGTATATGACTTACTCCAGTATGTGTAATTCTGGACAAAAAAAATTCGATATGGCAACACTGTGTAGAATGAGTGAGGATAATAGTCACGGTCACTATGCCATATCAGTGAGAGAGTGGCTGAACGAAACATTCCCGAACCTCTGGGTCGATATACTTGGGTCTGAGGAATGGCCAGCACGATCTCCTGACTTGTCACCACCGCAAGACTTTTTTTTCTTACGGGCTGTTTTAAAGGACAAAGTATATCAGCATTGTATACGCAGTTTGGCCGAACTACGGGAATCTATCGCAGAAGAGTTCCACAGGATACCAGTACCGGTCTGTCAAGTTGCTTGTGAGAATGTTGCTTTTCGTCTGCAAACATGCACCGAGTTGGATGGTGCATTGGTCAACCATGCCATAGACAACACACATTAAAATTTTTGTAAGAAAAGGCATGAAAATAATGTGTTTGGGTTCAATTTTAGGTTCATATTATATTGCTAGTTTCTGTACCACAGTCTCTGAAACATCAGATACACAATAATGGGACAGCTTGTGAATACCAACCTTATTTCTTCTATATAATACGATTTTTTGTTGATATAAGGGAAGATAATAAGCAATAAAACTTTAGAGCGTACTAACAGTTGTTTGGTTAGTTGGTTGGGTGGTTGATTTAGAGTTTAACGTCCTATTTCAAGACTAAATCTTTATAAGACGTGGCCTTACAGCTTAAGTGGGATCTAAATTACGTGACTGCCAGCGAGAATCGAAACCACAAATACCCCAAATTTATCACATTGCGGTTTCGATTCTCGCTGGCAGCGGAGGGGCTGCTGTATACCTAGGTATATCAATATACTACGTAATTTTATTTGTGTGTATGAGATGCTACAGAGTTAGCCTGATTCATCGGGTTTCAAAGCACTGTTTATTTACATACACAACGTACAAAGTCGCTTGATACATAAAAATATAGATATACTTACCAATTTGAAAAAGTCTACCTCGTGATTAGCGTGCACGCTAAATGATAGGCCTGTGATGATATTCTACAAGATGCAGCAATGCTGGAAAAGAGTTTTTGTGTGTTAGAATATGCAAAGTGTTCGTCAGTTACAAGCGTCCAAAGTGCATTTGTCGGTTATCTGTGTAAAAAAAAAAAAAAAAAAAAAAAAAAGCACGGGACGACAGCGTGCCTCAGAGGAATCGTTCCTATGTTTCCATGGTCCCACAGGTTTCCAGATCTCACACCATATGATTTCTTCTTGTGGGGTTATGTTAAGGACGAAGTTTATGTACCCCTGATGCCAACAAAGATGTAAGAACTGCAGAAACTCATCACTGCTGATGTGAGAGATATTGATGGAAACATGCAAGTGAACGTATGCACGGAACTGGATTATCCTTTAGATGTGTGCCGGGTGACCAAGGACGCACACGTTGATTTATAGTATGTACCGGAAACTTGGTGAGTGTATACATGTCATTATGTATAACCCGTCTTTTTACGTCGAATTCTTGTAAATAAACACTACTTTGAAACCGTATAGGCTAACCCTGTATAATTTCACCAACTTATGCATAAATAGCTTCGTATGATTTCTCCAATTTCTGATATGTATTTGTTAGTATACATATCAGCAGCAAGCCTATACGAAATGTAGACTTACAGTTCAAGGAGTTATACAAACCATCTCAAAACATACAAATTTCAAAGCTCTCCGACTGGAAATCGAATTCAAGACTCCGTGCACCAAAGACGCATACGATAGTCACTAGACCAGCGGAAGAAGACCTAATTCCTTATGTCTGTTTCGTTGTATATTAATATTGACTTTTTAATCTAGAAATGGAATATAAAATCCAACAAACTAACAGTACGCATGGTCCTCACTTCACTTCTATGAAACCCTGTAGTTACAATACTAATTTCTGTTATGATAAATGTAAGAAAATAAAAATGTTGGATAAATTTACAGAACTAAACAAAATTTGCATCTACTTGCAAGCATTTTCTGATTCATGCGTGACCATTGTTTTTATTTCTTTGAACATACGGCATATAATGAAATAATACATTACATACACAACCATATTGTGATTAATATATGGTGTTCATTGGACAACAGGATCATCAAGATTCATCTCAGAATAAAGAACTGTTTCGTGCATCATCTACTCACAATTTTACTTGTAGAAAGATCTGACTTAGTGATACCAACTGCTGTCAGTGCTGAGAGAAGTTGTGTGTAAGTTGGGTTGCATTTGTCCAGGCGTTTAAAAACTGCAAATCACCTGGACCCCAAGTAATGGAATTAGAGCACTCAGGGGGAGATATTTATGCTGGTGGCTGTAAAAGGGTGATTCAGAAAATAATGCCTTCAAGTCCATTAGTTGGCGAATAGTACCGCAAACATTCTAAACTTTTTATCATTAATGCACTGATGTTTATGTTATAGTATGCCACTATAACATAAACGCCTTCAAGTCCATTAGTTGGCGAATAGTACCGCAAACATTCTAAACTTTTTATCATTAATGCACTGATGTTTATGTTATAGTATGCCACTTGTTTCATCTTTCTATCTCTTCTTGTTCCAGAATAATGGAGCAATCTATAGCATCCAGTAGTGACGTTTGGTTGAAACAGCGGGCTGTCATTAAATTTCTGACTTCGGAAGGTTTGAGCCCAGGAACATTCATCGCCGGCGACAAGTCGTAGATACACCATTATGACCCGGAAACGAAGTGTCAATCGATGGAGTACTGCCACGCGTCCTCTCCTCCGCCAAAAAAAAAAAAAAATCAAATTTGTCCCACCTTCTGACAAAGTGTTGTTGACATTCTGCCTCATCCTACCTATAATCCGATTCTTGCACCCTGCGAATTTTAGCTCTTTCCCAAAATTAAGAAACACCTTAAGGCAAATACTAAAATCATGATGCGGTAGTGGAAACAGCAGTTCGGCAATTGTGTCCCCAGCAGCCACCACATTTCTTCGCGACGGGATGAAAACCTTGTTTCCTCTCGGCGCAAGTCTGTTGCCCGTAATGGGAACTACGTTGAAAAATGATTCCACTATTTACTGCTGACATTTCAAGTTTTCCACTGGTGCCTGTATCGGTCAAACACAAGTAAAGATGTCACCTTGGAGGCATTACTTTCTAAATCACCCTCGTGTTTCTCTGCCATCTCCCATAGTATCCATATACAATAGATAAACGCTAGATTTTAAAACTTTAAGTTCAGTAAAACCAATTTTAAAATAACTATGTTCAAATGCCCCAAATACCATTTAATTGAAAATTTACTTGAGTATTTTGTCACTTTCGCACTATGACTTCTGCAGAAAGAAATCAATTCGTCCCCAAGAACGAAACGTCCTCGTTTCATTCTTAGATAATCCTCAGGAAGCCATTGATGTGTGCATTGGGTAAAATAAAGAAAAAAAAGCGCTGAAGAAAGTCGGTTTCATTAACTCATTTCTCAGAATGTGTCACGGAAACTGTTTCTTTCCCTTCCTTCTGGACGGAAGTTTCAATAAAATAGACAGAAGTGTAGTCTTCTGTATCATCAACGGAGTTTCAAACTGAAATAATCTTCATGCTTGTCACGTGGACAGGACGTTTCCTGATTTAACTTAACGAGAAGAAAGAAAATGAGTGTCAATTTCAAGTATATGAGAACGTAGTGCGTCGTTCATTAACTTACCTCCTCTCACAACTCTTGGAAATATCTATTATCGGCTCTTATCAAAATCATTTTGCTTCAAAGTTACACAAAATAGTGTAAACTAGATCTATTTTGAGAAACTAGTACTGAAACCTAGGAACTAGCTAGATATTTACTCTATTTGCAGTTACTCGTTTATACAGGGTAATACGATGCCCAAGGAAATGCAATACGTCAGTAAGTTCTTTTTCTTAGTGGATCTGTTTTATGATTGGTTCTAACTGGATATTCTCCAAGTCTTTCTGTTCTGTCTCTCTCTACCCATCTGTCTGTGTGCTCTTTCTCACCGTATCGAACACTCCGATCTTCTTATTCTCCTTCCTCTTTTCCCATATATTTTCTTTCTGTTAATCTTTTCCGGAAATGAAAATGAAGCGAAACCTTTCAGTTTCACGTCCCACGGTTATTCCAGCTAGGATAAGGGAGACGCTGATGATGAGAAATTAATGTGATGGTAGTATGAATAAAGTACCGGTGGGGGAACACGGTGTTTGTCCACCACAAAGCTCACCTGGCGAGAGCTAGGATCGAACCAGGGACCCCAAGCACCAGAGGTGAACGCTCTACTACTGAGCCACAGTGTCCCTATTGTTTTCTGAAGTTACGAATGTAATGAAATTTTATTTTTTTTTTAAATCGAGGGCATTGGAAACGAAAGACGGAAATCCTACTACCCTCTTTACACTGCCCTGCATTTATGTTGTGCGTTAGTAGAAGAAAATGGTATACACAGTAGGTAAACGTGTATTTGATGTTCATAACGTCTCAGAGAGAGATTTCCTTAAATAATATCATGACGAATGTATATGAAAATATGGCAGTACGAAGGCAAATGAGTTGAAATTAAGACTTTCAATTTAACGTGACACTATTATGCCCTTTAGGCTAAGGGAGACGGATGATTAGGGCAAATGAATGATGATGGAAGAATTAGTGGAATACGAATGTGGGAGGAAACGGAAGTATCGCAAAGAAACCCAGGGGCACAATGTTGTCCACTCGGCTGTTGATTTAACAAGGGAACGCACACACCATAGGTAAGTGCTTTAACACTGAAACAAAATGCCACCATGCAGCCAGCATAAAGATAAAAGCAAAAGACACAATTGTAATTTTGCTGAAGTTATAGACAACTGGCTACTTTTACAAACACGAAGTATTATATTAACCAGCACTTTTAGCTTCAAATACTAAATGCTTCTTATGGAAGAAGGCATGTAGCCATATACACACATTCAAAAGCTAATGAAACATCCTTGAGCTGTTCTTATTGTCTTGGGTTAACATCTGAATTATCGCTCTGTACCTAGTAGAAGACATCTCTATTGGTCCAGTAGCTAACGTGAGAATTTTTGTTGCAGGAGGTCCGTGTTTGATATCCAAGGAAGAGCAGTAAGCACATTACGATGTTTCGTGCTCCAGCTCAAACTGTAGTGCGTGTCTCATTTAGCTTTGGAGATGAAATGAAACGCTAAACTTCAATATAGAATATCAATTACAAATAATAGTATATTCTACAAACTGATAGTTGATAAATTTGAAATCCTTAGACGCTGTGGAAATAGATATGAATTAAGTTAAGAGAAGTCAACGAGGAAATAAAACACTAGATAAAGTGTTAAAATAATGCTTGTCATTACTACACATGCACACCCATACATAAAGAAAACTTTCATCGTCGTGTCTAATGCTTGAACAATGGAAGATTCGAAAAGCTTTAAAATTATAATGCTGCCGATTATGTCAGGAAAGTCAAAATGATGGACCTGATTTTAGAAATGTATTCTGTCAAACTTAATAAATGCTAGCAGAGTGTAAGTTCTTCGCACGGGCAGAATACGTTTCATTTTGGACTTAAAGGGCACCGAAAGTGTCACCAATCAACTCAGGGACCCCAAAAACTATGAATTCGACAATATTATCAGTCACTTTCAATTATTTTTCCATGTAACTATTCCCCCTTACAAGTGCTAATGAAGGCTAAGTTTGGATTAAAACGGAATTGGAAGTGTCACTGCTAGTGTCAGCAATCTCGAAAACTATGGATTTGACTCTAATATCGATCATTTTTAATTATTATTATATATATCCCTATTCCCCTCCCTTAAGTAACACCGTCGAAGTGAAATAATAGAAACCATTCCAGGCTGGAACCTCATCTATGTTGAAAATTTGATCAATAGCGGTCGGGCGGTTCAAGAGCTATTAAGTTTCAAACATAGTCACTTTCGTTTTTATTTATACGTTACAGTGATGCATGCGCTTCAAGAGATTAATTTACAAAGTTTAATTTCCAAGCAATGTTTTCACTTTCTACCGCTAAAAGTCAGCAACGAGCATGAAATGAATTGTTGATATTGACCGCAATATCCTACAAAAGGTTTGGCCTGATGCGTTTCGTGTTACGCGAGGTGTTCACACAGAACACTTGTGATATATCTAAGACTATTGGCCTGATGTGTTTCGTGTTACGCGAGGTGTTCACACAGAACACTTGTGATATATCTAAGACTATTGGCCTGATGTGTTTCGTGTTACGCGAGGTGTTCACACAGAACACTTGTGATATATCTCAAGAAAACTTTCACAGTTTACCTTTCTTAGCACACGTCTCAGAATAGCATATGCTTATTAGATTTTATGAAAGAAATTTCTGATATTATAGTTAAACTCAAAGGAAAAAAGGTGTCGGCCTTGAAAATCAAGGACATGAAGGATTTTTTTCTTTGGTAAAACTGAACGACCATACGAGTAAATTGAGAAAGGATATAGAACTTTCAAGATGACCAAATATCGTACGAATAATATGATTCGTATGTGTAAGATAACTAGAATATGATATACGTGAGGGGTGTATAGTTTCTTACAGGGGAATTTTGTGAGAAAAAGATACTTGAAAGTAGATCTATAAGAAGGTGAGATACTAGATAATGGTGGTTAAAAGTCGGTTAACAACAATTCTGAGGGGGGTTGGCTTACACAAGATAGGTGTTGTACAACAATCATTTAATTCTGGGGCGATGAACCTTCGGTCTTACTTCTAGAGTCTAGCCTAATAGGATGTAACCTGATATACTCAAAAATGCAGTAATATTTTACGTATATCATTACAATTAATCGTAGGTCAAAGGATGACAGTTATAGTTTATCTTTATTAATGTGGAGCTCTGAGCTTAAATCACAAGACAGCATCCAACACGGAAATATCCCAGTTTTTCATCAACTTACGAGGAAGGTCAATAAACCGTGAGAGTTGAATTTTGATGAAAATTTGTGACAAGATTCAGTTCAAGTTGCTAAGTAACGTAGTAATAGTCACTCGATGCGCAAATGCTTCCTTGAGCTGCTACACCGACACCATCTTGAAATCCAGTAGGCAATGTCCAAAAATACCCTTTTGGCGCAAACATGAAAAAGCTTTTGATAGATCTGACTTCAGTATTGTAATCCAAGGTAGACCATCTATATGTGGGAGTACTTCCAGTGCATGATCGCCATCTTGAAAGGCGCCATATTGAATCACCGTCAAGTATGATAAATAGCAAGGGGGTCATGTGGGGTATCAATTAGCACTGGAATTTACTTCTGAATCCATTTCCGTAACCAAAGTTTACATATCTGTTTTCACTTTAGAGTTAAGAGGTCTCTTACCCACAGGAATATATAAAAACTGTGCGAGTTAGACTTGTGTTATGAAACACGTTCGTGCGAGCACTTGCAGGATTTTAACCAATGCAGTAGTTAATGCAGTATAATAGCTACTATAGCAATCAAATCTTGAGACTAGTAAGTGAAATCGTTAATTAAATTGAAATGTCTGTAGTGAAAAATGGAATAGCAGCATGCTACAAGTTATACCTATTTCAAAAGTGCGATGGAATAGACTGCTGGTCGATGAAACACATGCCTAATAGTGCTGACGAGCAGAGAATACCAAAGGGATTGTTCGGAAATATATTAGAAAAATGATATGAACTGGTGCATATTATTTGAACGACCAAAATGGTTCGGAATCCACTATAATCAGTAGATCCACGTCTCCTTTAGCGTAGCAGGCATACGTGTTTAATGTTGAACTTTATCAAACCAAAAATTTATTTTAGGCAATTTACCTGGTCCATTATAGTGTCTTAAGTTTTCTTCTCTAATCTTGACATCTTACGCAAAGACCATAATTGTTGCAGAATATTGCATTATTTTCCAATACTCGTACTTGACAACCTATAATTTACCGTGTATATTACGAAGGTAAAAAACTTTAATGTATTTATTGCCAGTTTGTCTAAATACAATCGATTTATTGCTGCCGCATTGAACAATGAAGTGGATTTAAATTATCAGTTCACAGCCAATTCTTAGAAGAAGATACACCTGGAAACTCAGAATTCACTTTTCTTATGTCTGTTCTGCTATTAGTGATAAGAGAATACATACATACCTGCTAAAATAGATGGCAATAAATATTACAAGATTCAATACCAAGTTGCAATCCATAAAACAAGCCTCTTTCTTGCTTTTCCTAGAATATTAAATAATTAAATATCTGCATCTTCCCACCTTTAACGATAAAATACTTGCTTATAATAAGGGCAAGACTAGTTTTCATATCAAAACTGTGATAAATAACTAATTGTAGCAGGTGTTCACTTGTTCGGTGTACAAGGTATATGTAAGAATCTCCATAAAGAAAATGCATTCTGTACTGTATCGTCAATGTTGTGCGCCAGTCCTAAAGGACATGCTTGCATATGCATGGCAGAAATGTGGGTACGTAACAGGAGCAATAGTTCATTCATTTACAAATGTTCTGGAGACTAGTAAAAAATAGTGTCTGTGGTCATGAAGATTGTGACGAAAGTGCATTTGTTAAGTGTTTGCACTGCTCCATGATGCTGTGTGCTAATCACTTCGTTTTGGATATCCATCATCACAACTGAAGAGCAAAAGGTTAGTAGGTTAATATTTGCTTATGTGCACCAGTTTATATTATTTTTCTATTATTTTTCTATTAGTTTTCTAATAACTTCAAGACATATTCTTGTAAAGTCATATGTGCCGTCGAAACTAACTTATATTACAGCATTTAAATGCTATGCATAATCGCAACACACACACACTCATATATATAGTGCACTTTGAAATAGGTATAACTTGAAGCATGATGCTATTCCATTTTTCACTACAGACATTTCAATTTAATTAACGATTTCTCTTACTAGTCTCAAGATTTGATTGCTATAGTAGCTATTATACTGCATTAACTACTGCATTAGTTAAAATCCTGTAAGTGCTCGCACGAACGTGTTTCATAACACAAGTCTAACTCGCACAGTTTTTATATATTCCTGTGGGTAAGAGACCTCTTAACTCTGAAGTGAAAACAGATATCTAACATTGGTTACGGAAATGGATTCAGAAGTAAATTCCAGTGCTAATTGATACCCCCCATGACCCCCTTGCTATTCATCATATTTGACGGCGATTCAATATGGCGCCTTTCAAGATGGCGATCATGAACTGGAAGTACTCCCACATATAGATGGTCTACCTTGGATTACAATACTGAAGTCAGATCTATCAAAAGCTTTTTTCATGTTTGCGCCAAAAGGGTATTTTTGGACATTGCCTACTGGATTTCAAGATGGCGTCGGTGTAGCAGCTCAACGGAGCATTTGCGTATCGAGTGACTATTACTACGTTACTTAGCAACTTGAACTGAATCTTGTCACAAATTTTCAGCAAAATTCAACTCTCACGGTTTATGGACCTTCCTCGTTAGGGAGATAAATATCAAAACAGTGCATTTTAGTGAACAAATTCGATCAATATCCTTTTACGAATTGTGGACCTAGGTGCAATAGTGGTCTAAAAGCTTTTTTATTATTATTACTGCGTTCGCAGTATTTACATATTATAAAAATGCAAGATAAATCTCAATTTCTAGTACAAATATACAGTGAAACATATAAGTTGAGAACTTCGTTGTAGTAGCTGCCAAATATGTATGCTTTAAAAAAAATAATGTTCAGATGAGAACAGGAAATATTGATCCTGTGTTTATCATTTACGAGGTCCCTCGTGGCTAAGTGGTTAATGTATGTGCTTTTGGTGTTGGATATCAGGGTTCAATTTCCAGTGGGAGCTTATGTGGTTGGACTCCCACGTTAACCTGTAGGTCCACATCTCACATGGCCTCGCTGCTGTAAAGGACGCTAAACAGAAAATAAAATGAAACCATTATTAAGTTATTGCTGGCTAGACGGCAATTGAACCTAGGTCCACATTTTACATAAATTTTATAGAAACATATTTTTCTATTATTTCTATCTTGGAAAATCTTTTATTTTCATCCACATGTGTGAAATTTTGTAATCTTCGGCGAAAGCTATTAACTAATCCATCGTATGCATAGTATGCATACACAAAGAGTTATTTTCTCTTGACTGTGCCAAGCAATGGTAATTGTTGTTTTCGTCCTGGTGTAGGTTTTACTACAAGTCCTGAATTCTTAAACACAACTGTACAAACTTTATTTATTTATTTATAAGTTAGTTTGTTATTTGCAAGTTTCACATGAGGTTATAAATTTAATTTACATTAGAAATAGACGACGCTAGGTGGGGGATTAATACAAATGCATGTCAAGAATTATATAGTAATGTGTTATACCATTATTTGCCTGGCGGAACTGAAGAAAAACTCTGAATACATTCTCTGTCAGTATGGATAGTCTTGGGACTTGAATAGTGACCTCTAGACTGTGAAACAAATACGCTTTACCATTTTTCTATGTTTCTTTGTTGCCAGGAAGTTTTTAATGCACCTGAGCTCATCTATAGACTAAACTTCTATATATTAAGCGATTTACTCAGCGTGATAAAATAACATATTCTGCTCGGTGAATGGGAACATTATGTTTAACAGAGACATAGAAAGTACACATTGGAACGTGAGATGCGTGACTATTGAGGACCAAAACTAGAGAGTGAACTAATGGCAAACATGTCAAATGAAGGGGCTATATTTCAAACGCATAGTTTACCAGGTGCTTCATGCTGCTTGATTCACATTAAATAAAACAAAGCAAAAGCAGTTGCCTGATGACACATTATAACCATGCACGTAAGCGCTGGGAGTGACGTGTGTGACGCGCATCATACTTCCTAATGAGTTTTTTTTAGAATACAAACGATAAACATACATTTTTTTCTGTCAAGTTTAAAATAATTGCATGAAAGTAATGACTACATACATCTGAAGATCAATCAAGGTCTAAATGATGTGAAAATTGCGTTTCTGAAAACATTCAATTATTTCTAATAGTTTATATAAATGTGACAAATCGTAAAGGAAAAAAAAACCGCTTTGTGATAAGTTATTGCAGAGTTAGGAAATTGATTCAATTCGGTCGCATCGTAGTTCAAAGTTTTGTTAATTTCTACTCCAAAACTGCACATTTTTGATCTTTTTTTTTCCTTTTGCACATCATTTGTTTTCACATGATTTAAAAATTTAAATGTTCATTAAAAATATATATAAATAGTTTACAACTATATGTGTCTGTATTAAGAATACCTGAAATTTTCAGTTCATCTTGGTAGAGGATTCTTCTTTTATGTCTTTGCGTAAAGAAACTTTCGCAGACTGCGACTTATATACTATTTCTTTTAAAAGTAAGCGTAGACTCTATACATTTCGTCGATGTTACGACACATATTTGTAAAAGTCAAACTTTAAATGTAGAATTACTTTTTTTTTTTTGGTGGAAAAATAAAAGCAACACAATTTTATTCAACATCAGAAATATCAATTCATACTTCATAATCATTAATTCTAGCTAATACATTAATAATAATAGCTTGAACGACACCTATTAAAGGCTACATATTTTTCTAACAATAAACATTAAAATAAGAAACATGAAGATTGTACTTTCATAGAAATGATATAACCAAAAGAAAAAAAAGTTTTTAAAATGAATTTTGCTTCTATTTCTTTGAATTATAAAAATTCCATAATTCCATATATAATTCCATATATACACAAATGCATAGAGCTTTAACTAAAACTGTTGTAACGTCATAGCTTAGAAGAGGTGCCGCCACTGTAAATTAGACGCTCACATTTAAGAAATGTTGTTAATAGTTAAATGTTGTGTACTATTCTCTTTACCTTTATCTGATATCGGCCTTCCGAATATTTATTTTAATATAAGTTAATGGCCGTGCGTTATGGTGCACAACGGCAATGACTCACAGTTATGACATCTTTCAGTTTTATTAAAGTAGAAATATAAAGAAAGGAAAATATGTAATTAAGAGGAAGGTGGAGGAGGGAAGGGAAGAAGAAGAAGTAAGAGTTAGAATGACCTTATCAAAGAAATAATTCGTTTCAAAATAATAATAGGCCAAAGGAACGCAATATGGAGAAAGGGTGTTGAATAGTCAATGGTAAAGATGGAAGAAGGTAATGGAGGGAGAAGAAGAAGACGTAGAAAGGAAGGAAAGTACGGGATAATTGCTGAAATATAGTTAAGAATCTAAATGAGTATTGTATGTATGTTGCATTCCCGTTAAATTTCATAAGTATCAAAGTTAAACCTGTTGCTGCTTAACATATGTCAACCCATACAACTCTGGCCTGGATCCAAGTAAATACACAAGTCAGACTTACTCGAACCCAACCAGACAGTGAGAAATGTTAAATTTGATTTCTGTAATTATTGTTTCAATCGAAGTTTATTAATTTATCAACTTGATACCTTCCACTCAACAGTTAAACAATTCCTGGAGCTTACGAAGAAAAAAAAATCAAACTGGAATGTTGTATTGTTTATATATTTGAAGTTCTCGACGATTCTCAAGCTCAATTGCTACTATCACTAGTTTCATTGCATTGTTCTTGTTTACGTCCTAGAGCCATAGCTGATTAAACGGAAGGTTTTCCATTTTTCTTAACCTAGGTTATGCATCAATAACAAACTACTATTTTCCCCGAATATTTATACAGCGAAATAGTTAATCTTTTATCTTACTGGGTAGGTTTCATACTTATAACTAAAATCATCCGCTCATTCGCAATATATAAATTGAACAATTTTATATAACAGAGAATTCCGAAGCCTCTTTTTTATATTTGTGTTCTTTTAAGGCACATATATTCCATTACCTCTGGACAAAGAACATAGAAACTTTGTTCTGTATATTATATGTCTAAGTATATATACAGGCCTGTATATTCATCGAACAACAAAATGTTAACAGAAAATGACACTCTTTTTTTTTACTTACTTCGCTTACTTTTTTTTTTCGTTTTCAAAGGAACAGTATCTGTCGATTTTAATTAAATCCGAACACCAATCACTTTAACAGTGGATGATTCTATTTACTTTAATAGAAACAATTGTAGAATGTAAAGACATTTCTCAAAGTCTAAACTTTCACCAATCCCTGACGACGCTGAAGACAAAGATAGGACTTATGTTATCGAGAAGGATTTTACTTCAACTCAACAACAAACTCCCTAAAACTTTCTCACAAGTTTAATCTTACATTTACAGGAAAGAAAACAAAAAAACAAAGGGAACAAACAAAATGTAACAATGTAAAAGGAAGGGAAAAAATAACGTTGAAATGATGGTTTATTTGGATTTGAAAAGAAAAGACTTGAATTTTCAATGAGAATCAACTGGAACTTAGTGTGTTTAGCGACTCCCATGGGTTCAAACTTCCTTGTTCGCTACTTTGTTATTGATGAGGTCTCCATGAAATAAGAACTGGATTTCTTTCTAAGTAGATGGGATGTAAAATTATTAAACTTTAATATTGCTTCTCTTATATACACCAAGTTGTACACCCAGAGCCCGAAACGACACAAAACGACACAAAATGAATGTCTTCAAATTTGGACGTATACTTTAATGTGTATAAAATGAATTGCCTTCTAGTGGTGAACATAAGAAAATATGTCGATTTTTTTGACATTACGGATAGTCCGCCATGAACATAAAAATATATGAGCAACTATAGCATGTCAAAATGATCTACTGCCTTGTTTTCATTAGTTTTGACGGATTAGTGTGTTATGTGTTGATTACTGGGACAATGTTTGAGATGATATAATTGTACGTCAAAAAAATTATACAGATGCGCAGAAACGTGAGGCGGTTGTCGTTTGTCTCTTGTTATCAGTGTTACCAATGTAGCACTTTGTCGCTTGATCTAGAATTTTTTTAGGATAATTTTATCAAAAACAATTGGTTCATTTATATTGTTAGAATAGAAATTTAGCACCTTTTAAATCTTGTCTAGAGACTAAACTAGCATTATTTCCACTAAAATTAAAATTTCTAGCGTATTCTTGCAGTGTGATTAGTGACAGTATTATTCACGTTGTTGGCAGTGTGTTTAGCATCATTACGACATGTGTGTGTGCCCTATTACGGACAGGTTTGACATATATTTTGTATGCCATATCTTGTCCTTCTGTCTCTGTGTGTATAAAGGAAAGCCAATTCCTTAGTATGCATGTTTTAAGTTCCTGTAGGAAATAGTGATATTTATATCTCAAATACGGCAGAGGTGAATGTAGGCCTGGGCAAGTTTAGGCGCCCCAGTTTTTTGAGTGGCAAAAATAATTAAAGCTATTTATATATTTTTGAAAATGTATAGCAGATTCATGATATATCTATCATAGTGTAGATTCTAGTTGATCACTCCCCGAGTTTTACATTCTAGATCCGTCTCTAAAGTACAGGTTATATAATGAGTTGCTTCAGTACATGTCCATACTTGTGGTAATTACCACTAATGTTTATTGTGTTATACTTAAGATAAATAAGTTTATTGTGTTATACTCTAGATAAATAAGTCTTATAAATAAGTTTGTTTGGTCAGCGACGTAATGTTTCAGGTAATTTCTAGAATTGTCAACAGATTGTGCTAATGTAAAAAATGAGAGAAAAAAATAACTCTAATTTTGGTTAATGGTAGAGTAATTCAAGCGTCCTACGGGTAGTATATACAAAAACTGTAAAAATGGATGGTTTCTCGTACTGCTAGTCGGATATAATTTAGTCTCCCTATAATAGACACTCTGAATCTCTGGCAGAAACCTGATTGGTACGATGTAATGTCATTGTTCCTTCGTCATCGTCTTTTAAGCCACGTTTGTTGTATTACACGTGAGTGAGTGTATTTTATAAGGTGGCCATACGTCGCGCTTTAAGCGGAACAGTCCTGATGTCTACCAAATGATTGGAGAGACTCACTAATATCCTGTTTCGAGCATGTCGATCTCTTGTCTAAATACCTTCACCAACGGAAGAACAAACGAAAGCGCAAAAAGAGACTATTTTTAACAAGCATGAAACTTACTTCAAATCAGAAGTGCACAATTTCACATCTAATTTTGACCGTTTATCTTACTTATTTTTCTGGATGCATAACACATAAAGTTTGTTGTCATCGTGGAACGTAAAACTTAAAGATTTCATTTTTATTTCAAATTTTGTTGTGTACTTTCAAGCACAAATTTCATAAAAAAAAAAAACATATGCTTAATAAGAACGTTTTAAAAGTGACTCAACCTCAAGAAACGCACTAAAATGGAAATAAATAGTAAAAGCTCTGAAAAGCAAACTATAGTAATAAAGCGCTTAACATCAGAGAATAATGTATTGCTGTTATCTATAAAAATGTTTCAAGACGTGTCAAACAAAACAAATTAATGCCTAAAATAAGTTATTTCTATGATGATTTTATGAGGTATTAATATATTTGGCTTTGCAAGTCATCATTTTTTTAAAGGATTGTAGTAATAAATTATTTCGTGTTTTTAAGCAATTTACTATTATTATGATTATTTGCTTTTTAGCGATTTTATTATCTTCTGCTTTTAATATTTTTAAAGTTGGATCATACATTTTAAAACAAAATATTTTATTTATTTAATTATTATTGCTATTTAGTGCGTTTTTGAAATCAGTTATTTTTCTTTCAACTCTGTTTTCATTTCTTCATTTTTCGTTATCCGACTAGTTTAGTTACATATCTAAACTAAAATTAGAATGTTAAGTCTCTATAAAAAGGGTTACTTTACGATACATGCTTTAAAATGCGTAATAATTAATCATCAAAACTATTGATTACATTCAAAATTAATACTATAGGTAAGAATCTTCCTAGGAATAGATCATTAAATTATTGAAAACCGCATTTTAAAATATCGCCTACCTTAAAAACGTAGCCAACCTTTGGCACATAAGATGGCGTTAGTTTACCAAATCTTAGGGAATATGAATCGCAGCTGGTTCGGTCTAATGCCATATGGTAGCTGACAGTTAGTGCTAGTAGATGTGTGAAACATGGTAGAATTCTTAAACCAAACGTAAGGTTTTGTGTATTTAGGATGACTGAACGTTCCACAAATTAGATTTGCATTTTACGATTTTATTTTTGTCAAAATTCTATTTATGCAAATGATGCACAGCCCCTTGGGCAAGATACATGATCAAAACAGCAGTCAAAAGATGGTTTATTCGCTTTGGTTCTGGAAAAGTCGATCTTCATGATGCTGATCGCAGTCAGCAACAAATCACAGGAAAAAGAGGACGATATTTCCAAAAAATTACCAAGACTAGCATGTAAACAGTCATGACATCGCCCATGACCGAAACATTCATAATCAAACAGTTTTAAACCATTTGAAGAAAACTCACATACACAAACGTTTTCTACTCCTTGGTGATACCCACCCTATCTTGCTTTGCTAAGTTTATAGTTCCTCCGTATTTTAGGATAAGTTTCTCTCACTAGGTGTTGCAGAAATTATTTCTTTTTTTAAAAAAAAAAAATAATTAATTAATTACTATTAAAGAATATTTTATACATATAAACTTTCCTTGGAAACAGTTTATTCGATCAGTGTAAACCTCATCAAAATATGAGCAACGATACTTGATTTAATGGCGAACAGCCCTACAAACGTACGTTCAGATGCAACTGAGAACTTTTTTTTTTTTTAATCGGTTAAAAAGTAACACAAGAGATTTGAAACGCAGTACATAAAATATTTGTACTGCCAATAATGAAGATGTAGTCACTTCATTACTGCTTATCAACGCTTTTGCCACATAAGAGCAAAAACCGAAAAAAAATATGTCGTAAAATTCAAAGTGGATGATGAGAGTGAGGGGGACTACAATATATTTACAGTTTGATATTTTTATTTTTTTCTTATTCACTAAGAGTTAAATATCTTACACACACACACACACACACACATATATATATATATATATATATATATATATATATAGGAATCTGCAGTAAGAGTCACATATATTCAAATGAAATGAAATGAAATTTTGAGTTTTACGTCCCACGGTTATGCCGGTTAGGCTAAAGGAGACGGTGATAATGAGTAATGAATGAAACGGTGGAATGAAGAAAGTGGGAGGAAACGGGAGAATCCCGAGAAAACCCACGCACACGGTGTTTGTCCACCACAAAGTTCACTTGGCGGGAGCAGGGTTTGAACCCGAGACCCCTAGCACCAGAGGTGAACGCTCTACCACTGAGCCACCGCGGCCCCCACATATATTCAAGTACAAAAACTTAGATTTCAGTCTATCTAGGTATATTCATACCCCTCCCCTTCCCTAGTCCTGCTAGGTCCAAACAGAGTCAATGACATAAATTTAAATGCTCGAAACTGATATGCTCAAGATAATATGGAAACCTTAATTATATTCTATTTACTTTATAAATAAGTACAATGTAGATTAATGCAACTCAAATGCAATTTATGCTCTTTTCAAAGACGTTTGTAATATTACTAGTACGTTTTGAAAATGTAATATGATGTTCCTTATTATTTATTAACTTCGCTGTTTGTAATACTATATTATAACTATTAAACACATTTGAATAAACTAAGAATAATATACTATAACACAATATGACAACAGCACACACAAACACACACACACACACACACATACACACACACACACACATATATATATATATATATATATATATATATATATATATATATATATATATATATATATATATAGTGGCGGATCTAGGATATGATCAAGGGAGGGGCTAAACAATAGTTTGCCGCTTTATTTAGTGTAAAACAGGATTAAAGCCAATTTTGTCTAGTGTATACCTGAGAGCCATGGGGGGCTATAGCCCTCCTTGGATCCACCCCTGTATATATATAACAATGTAAAACAATATCCCCGTTCTCCTAGCAGGGCTACAGCAGCGTCCTACTGGAAAGACTAATGATGCACCTTGTACCGGGTGTTCAGAAAGCAAATATGCAGTGCTATTTGTTGTGTGCTAAGTGCTGACTGATATGACTGTCAATTAGTAATACAACATTTTCCATTGTTTAACATATTTGAACCATATTCGGTCATGAATTTGTATTTGTGCACAGGTTTGATTGAAGACCAACGTCTTGTCTGACATCATTGGGAACATGGTCATCATGCTGACGAATAAAGATTTTTTTTTTTTTTTTTTTTTTTTTGTAGAGCATGTGTTCCGCAATGGAAACAAGTTTACCTCAGCAGTAGAAGCTGCATTTGCAGCAAAGTTCCCAGGAGTGAAGATGCCTAACGACAATGCTGTACGGAACCTCAGCACCAAGCTTCGAAAGACCGGAATCGTTCATAATGCTCCAAAATTAGGTAGGCCATCCACAGCGTCATCCGCAGAGAAGGTGGCGGAGGTGCAAGACGTGATGCTCCACAGTCCAAAAAAATCGGTTATACGACTAGCTCAGCAAACCCACATGTCCGTGGGTTTCGCTCACAAAATTTTGGTCATGCATGAACTGAGAAACACCGGTCGCCCGGCGCGTGTGAACTTTTGCAACTGGTTCCTGTCCTTTCTGCAGGACAATGGTGAGGGGATTCTTGACAAAACGCCTTTCACGAATGAGGTATGCTTTCTCCTCTCCGGTTACTTGAATAGCCAGAATAGTCGTGTATCTAGTACGGAGAATCAGCATGAATTTCATGTGTCCCCACTGCATGATCAAAAGATTGTTGCGCCGTGACTCGTAAACGCATCATTAGGACAGTCTTCTTTCAGGACACCATAAATGCAGAACGCTACTGCACCTGCATTCTGGAGCCTTTCCTAAATGAACTGAATGAGGACGAAATTGAAAATGTCTGGTTCCTACACAATGGGGCGACTGCACATACCGTCCACAAGGAGACGAGCTCTTTATAGGATATCTTCGGTGACCGCATCATCTCTCGAGGACTCTGTCCTCCGCGTTCACCCGACTGACTCCACCGGATTACATTATATGAGGTACGTGAAAGGTAAAGGCCTATGAAAGCAGTCCGTACATCATACAAGAACTCCAAGCTGCATTGACACGTCACATTCGGAACAT
Organism: Thermobia domestica; assembly: GCF_964235325.1. Lineage (NCBI taxonomy): Eukaryota > Metazoa > Arthropoda > Insecta > Zygentoma > Lepismatidae > Thermobia > Thermobia domestica. The sequence goes on from NC_137459.1 coordinate 51,142,042, forward strand.
CACTCCCGATGTTCTGCACAACGTCTTCAAGAACATGCAGAAACGTGTGCAACTATGTCTTCAAGTGCAAGGGGATCACTTCCAGCATCTCTTATAACTTCCATGACATTAAAGTTTAGCTTCGAGTTGATTTCAGTTGTTTAAAGTGGTTTAAGGAAAATAAAATGCTGCAAGTTATGAACTGCATAGTTACTCTCTGGACACCCTGTATAATTAAGGATTGAAAACTTAATTTCCCAGTTGTCCTAAAATCAAAACATGCCAGAATGTAAGTAACGCTACTTCATAATAATTAACAGTCGCGTTAGTATATGTCACTACCAGGGCTGCCTCTCTGATATCAATAGATGACGCTAAAGAATAGGAAATTTGCAAATTTATTGTGACGATACAGCAGGCGAAGTTTTGAGTGAAAGAACTTTATATATATATATATATATATATATATATATATATATATATATATGGTTGAAAGATTCAAAACTGCATAGTATGAGAGATTCTTAGAATAATATCCTTTCATATGTATAGATGGTTTCAAACTAGCGTAATTAGAGAAAAGGAAGTAAACATTAATTTATTATTTATTTGATTTTATTATCCACTAGCTGAATGCCCATTCTACGCATGAGTCACACAAAATATCTATGTAAACAAACTGAATAACGAAATAAATAAAATCGGTCATTTTCTACTACTTTTAGATACTCAGTAACCTCTAGTGCCGGTGACTCCCGGCTTGCAGCCGAATGGAGTTAATGTGGACGTTAATTCGATTGATCTCAGCGACCGCGAAAACTATGAATTTGACACTAATATCGGTCATTTTCTACTACTTTTATATGTGCTGGTAACGCCCTCTGAGAGCCCTGTTTCCCAGCAATTGGGGGTGTGTTTAGAAGTCATCTCCTCCGAAGTATCACCTTCATCTCAGAGACTGTGGAAACTATCGATTTGTCACTAATAACGGTCATTTTGGATTATTTTTACATATCTCGGTATCTACTCCCCCCTTCCCCGGTGACCCCAGTAGAAGTGTAATCATTTATCTCAGCGACCGCGAAAACTATGAATTCGACACTAATATCGGTCATTTTCTACTACTATTACATGTCGCTGTAAACGCCCCCTTTGATACGCCCCTGGTTCGAATTTTGAAAAAAAAAAAAAACAAAAACAAAACAAAACGGTTCGTCTTGGTCTGGGGCCTGTACCAAGGTTCCCCTGACCAAAATTTGGTAACTCTCGGTCCATTCGCCTGCTCCTCAGGCCGAGCACAGACAGACAGACAAACACACAAACTCTTTATTTTTATTTGTATTAGAAGATAGATATTCTTAAGCTGTTACACATAACAGTTACACCATTTCACTGACTAATATTAGAAATATTTACAAACATCTAGTTGCAAGATTTTCGTCCTGTATTTATTTTTCTTTTACTTAAACAAATCAAATACATGGGCAGTTATGTATCATATTCGACCGAAGAAAGTAATCCTATCTTGACCGAACTTACGTGCCTATTGGCTTAATAAGTTAGTGATCTTCTGAAATATTATGACGTGCAGGCATTTGGTTTTCGAGTTATGAATCATCAAATTTTCGATTTGGATTTATTCATTTTTGAAAAAAATAAATAAAAAAGAATAAAAATAAAAATAAAAAAAAATCTAATTCTTTTTCAGACCCTAGTCGTAAATATAATCGTCCTTCATTTGAGTACCTTTTCTTTTTCTGTCCAAGACTGGCCTTTAATTGCTTTCAAAAATATATATATTTCGTACGTTTTTCTTATAATCAATGAATCGATTTAGAATGTTGATTCTGCATAGTTTAGTATCAATATAATATTACAAATGCATGTATAGCTATATGTATAGTAATAACGTTTCACCAAGTATTGCACCATGCCAAGTTGATCGCGATCGTATGAGTTGGTGAATCTTTATTATTATTATTATTATTATTATTATTATTATTATTATTATTATTATTATTATTATTATTATTATTATTATTTCAAAAATCGGACTCAAAATTTGGCAAATCATGACTCGGAAATCAAACACATGCATAATATAATGTTTCACATGCTGATTTAGCTGGACTAGGTCTGTGATCATACTAAGTTTGTTTCCGCTCGGGGCCGCATTGGCTCAGTGGTAGACCATTCACCTCTGGTGAATGGGGTCCTTGGTTCAAACCCAGCTCGCGTTGTGTGAACTTTATGTCGGACAAACTCCGCATGGGAGATTCCTCGGGTTTCTCCCGTTTCCTTCCACTTTCTTCATTCCATTATTTCATTAATTTCTATCATCACCTTTTTCTTTAACCTAGCCGGCCGTGGAAGGTAAAACTTTAAATATTTCATTTTATCTTTCATTTGTTTCCGATCGGATGAATTTTGTTTATTTATTGTTATAAAAATGACTCAAAATTGGGCCACCCTTAACTCGTAACCTAAAGCCTGCATAATATAATATTTCACAAGATTTTATAGCAAATCAAGATAAGCCACCATGCAAAGTTCTCCACAAAGGGAATGAGTTAGGTGTATGTTATTTATTTATTTCAGAAAATCTGACTCAAAATTTTACCACTTCTAACTCGGGAATCGAAAGGAAAACTTAATTGTTTCGTAAGATTTTGTAACCACTAACAAAGTGTACAAATTTATCTTATCCCTTTCAGGTAAGAAACAATGTTGTAAACTTAGATAATACACATCTTGTGGATTTACTTATTTACCATTATTATGAATTTATTTTTACTTTAAGTCACAAAACATAATATGAAGTATAGGAAACGGGATAATTCTGACTTATAATTACTGTTTGATTTTAATTCAAGTTTGAATCTTGCGAAAGCCGCAACTACTATTCATAATTTCTAAGAATATGGTTGCATTAAAGGATCAACTATCAGAAGGTGGTTTGCAATATATGGATGCTGCCACCAACGTTTTGTTTTTTCAAGTGTTGTCAATAAGCGCAACAATGAAACGCTATAAACTTACAATTGATTTCAATACAATTGTAAATCAATTCTAAAATCAATTCAATTGTTACATCAGTCATAAATATTCTCTCAGAAAGTTAATCCATTCTCTTACTCTAAGGGTTATTATAGTATAACTCATGGCGTATTTACGATTTTGTTTCGGCGGGCTTTGCTAACTTTCGGGGGGATTTGCCTGAAAATGTGAAAATTCTGCAACATATTTCATATACCTTACTATACTAAGATTTAGGGGGGCTTAAGCCCGGAAGCCCCCCTAAATACGCCATTGGTACAACTACAAATTTAAAATATGAAAGTATCAAAGTTCTGAGATGAAATTTTCACCTTATCATATGTCTCTTCTTTAGATCAAAAGATCCAATATATTTCAGGGAAGACTTTTCTTGTACACCTTATATCTCGAGAACTACATATAGTGTAGCTAAACCAAAACTAAAAATGTACTTAGTATGATTTGCTTATTCCGTAAAAAAAAAAAAAAAAAAAAAAACGAAAACTTGCTAGGGACCGTTCAAAGGTTTTCTGGACAATGATCCATAAAATTCAATATATTTCATACAATCAAACATTTTCTTGTACTCTCCATATTTTGAGAACTATTTATAGTGTAACCAAACCAAAGCTAACATTTTACTCAGTATGATGTCATTAATCCGTAAAAAAATATGAAAATTCGATTTAGGGGCCGTTTAAAAATTTTGTGGCCCCTGATCCAAAAAAAAAATCAGTATATTTCATTCAATCAAAAATTTTCTTGTACGCCTCATATCTCGAGAGCTACATATAGTGTAAAAAAAAAAAAAAAAAACTATCACTTAACTCAGAATGATGTGCTTATTCCGTTAAAAAAATATGGAAACTCGATTTAGGGGCCGTTCCAAACTTTTGTGGCCCCTGATCGAAAAACTAATTATTGATCAAGATCGCAATCTTGTGATACATTTTTTTTTTAGATCTTTCCTAAAATTTTTGGCCAAGATCGCAATATTTTGATCCATTTTTTTGGATCATTCCTAAAATTCTTGTTTTGGTACTAAGAGCTTTTAATAAATGAAATACAGTGAAATACATTATATTACATTGCATTAAATAGGATAATATACCAAACAGCTCACTGGTTTAAGTTACTCTAGAATATAGACAATATGCTACGTTCACAAATTATGCTACGTTCACAATTATTTTGCAAGTACAAAAAAATATAACATTTCATGTTTCTTTTTTTCTATCTTCTCTCTCTCTCTCTCTCTCTCTCTCTCTCTCTCTCTCTCTCTCTTTTGAAATATTAAAATATCTGAAAACGAAATGCGTGTAGTTTCGAAACTGCTAATTTGTAAGTCTCTCCTAAGTCAATTTTTAAAGATCTTAAAAGCACTCTTTTCGACATATTAATTCACTAGATTCTTCTCTGTCTTATTTGATAAATTCTCCATGACTAGCATCGCTTAAGACAAATCATGTTACGTTTTGCTGATGTATTAAAAAAATACCACAATATATCTGAAAGTAATATGGGGTTTTAAAGAATTAATTTTACTTTCTTTGTCTTGTTCAGAAAGAATGAGAAGATGAGAATGATTATTCATCATAGTAAAAGACCAACTGTACGACTTTGAGACGCTCACTGCTAAGACAAGAATTCTATTCCTTTAATAAACTGGTCAGCAAAAACAAAGTGAAACCGGTCAATCCAAAAGAAGTTACCCAATGCTCAATTACAAGTCCCGGTTAAAGGTTTAGTTTGAAGTTGGAACTCACAGCGAAAAAAAAAAAAAAAAATAAGAAAGAAAAAAATCCTAAAGAAGTATGCTCCCAATGTGACCCGAAATATGTCACGTCCTGATTTCGCTTCAATAACTTCAGTACGATCTAGGGTTAAGTGGAAAGTTCACTAATATATTTCTTTCTTATTTTTTTTAATCTTTCTTTTCAAATTGGAAATGTATGTTATTAAGAGTATTTCAGACATGGAAGAGAATTTCATTTCAAAACGACTCTGTTCATGTCTCTAATAGTCGCCAGCATGTCTAAAGACTAGAATGCTGCTCACCTACATCATTAAATAAACGAAATAAAATGAGCTTATTGTGGTTGATTTTTTTTTTAAAAGTAAAGATAATCAGGAAACAATATACTCTATACTTTCATATATATATATATATATATATATATATATATATATATATATATATATATATATATATATATATATATATATATATATATATATATATATATATATAGGGTGTTTCAAAACAACACCGACAACGTTTGGGAGTTGATTCCTGATACCTAGATAAGACGAAAAGTGTGCACCAACCTGGGTGTACAAATGCTTCCTTTCGGAGTTATAGGCTGCCGAAAACATGATAAAATAAAATTTAAATATCCATAGCTCAAAAATTATACCTACTATAGTCGGATCAATACTTCACTTATGAACTAATATGCGTGATATCCAAAAATACATGTTTTAGAATCCTAAGGTACTCACGCAACATTTTTTATAGAGGCAGTTTGGCTACAGGTATATAATTTGAAGTATTCACCTACTGTCTCTAAGAGAAATCTATTCTAATTCTAAGTGAAATCTATTCTAATACATATTTGCACTACACTTAATTAGTCTTATACGCTAGCATGTTTTGTAAACAAATTCATGTTAGGAAGACCGAAGTTTGCTTAATGGGTGTATGGAAATCGTTTATTACTTTTACCAAAGATATAAAAAATTCAATTTTATCATAGTCATGATAAATAGCTGTGAGCTTTCCGGAATGGAGTCAAAACTCGATTCTTGTTTGGACTCATCTAGTTTGAGTTATAATGAGGTTTAGGTCCACGCTTCACATAGACTCGGCGCTGAAATAGTCGCAAACTTTCAACCAACTAACCAATCAAAATCGATACCTAGTTAAACCGCTCTCCAGTACTTAAAACTGTTAAATGTATCATGTTCAATGAGCATAGCCTATTCTCCAATATATATTGCACAGTGTTCCTGTATGAGTTTATTTGAAGTTGAAACCTAGATAAATTGTTTTCTTGTATCCAGAAAAACGGTAAATTAACTCTATTTTATGAAAGTAATTAGTTTTATATATTTGTTATAAGATTTTAATCAACACCAACACCCAAACAGCTATCCTTTATCCAAAGGTTTTCATACAAGTTTTATGAAAATAGTTACAACCATTTCAGGATAAAATGTAAACGTTTCCAGAATGAGCTACTCGACAGACATCCGTAATTAGTTGTTCATAATTCCACTCCTATGTTGTTTTCTCTTTCTCAAATTAAATGTAAATTCTCCCGAAATAATTTCTATAGACGTCTCTTTAAATAACTGTAGCAGTAAACTGATTCCTTCTAATTTCAAGAAAATAGTTCTCGAAGTAAAGTTTTCAACAATTCAAACACTCAAACAAAAATATGATTGCTTAAATTATAGAGTAGCACCACAGTGTGCAAACTCAAAATAAACAGGAAAAGAAATATGGTGTCTTTCCTTCTAAGTTTTATTCTCATATGCCAATACACTTCTGTAAGTAAGAGTATGAAGTTCGTTCTAAACTCTAAGTTTATAACAGCGTATAAGTACTCAGAACACTTTTAATATGGCTGATCCTTCCATGGAGTCGGTACCACAATAACAATTTCTCAAACTTATTCTGAAACCTATAAGCAATTACAAAAAAAAAAGAAAGAAAGAAAGAAAGAAAGAAAGAAAGAAAGAAAGAAAGAAAAAGAAAAAGAAAAGAAACATTCATTTCATGTTTCATAAGGAGTAGGATGATTAATAATGAAAATTTATAATTGAAACAAAGGTGGCGGTGTATTTGTAGTCTACAATTGGCATAAAATATCAAACAGAGAAAGTCAGCCAAAAGTAATGTATAATTACAATAAGTAAATCACTCATCATTAAATATTATTATTAAAAGTCCTATATTATTTAAATGTTTTTACTACACTGTTTTCCTCTACTATGCAATTAGTGTACGCAAGTCCCTATCCACGGGGGACTAGGGGGCCGGGTCCCTCTAAATTTTTGTTACCCCCTAAACATTTTTACGATAGGTTTGCAAATGATGATGAATTAAAATATGGTTGGATTGGATTCCCTGGCTACGGGTCTGAGTTTAAGCATCAAAATTCAAATTGTGTTATTGACCAAGTCACAATTGTGATAAAACTATCAATGAAAAACGTATAGGCAGTTGGAATGCCCGTTTGTATTTATTTATTTAAGATTACAAATAAAACTCCAACTGTATATATATATATATATATATATATATATATATATATATATATATATATATATATATATATATATATGTGTGTGTGTGTGTGTGTGTGTGTGTGTGTGTGTTACATAGCCGAAACTGTAACACAAATATATAATCTTAAAATATGTACATATGAACTGCTTTGGTCAGTTGGAGTTTTATTAGTAATCTTGAATTTTCCAAAGCTACAGCGAATTATTTATTTAGTAGTATGAATTATAGATGTACTACAGACTATTACAGAAACAGTGTCCATCAAAAATCGAATATAATAAAGCACAAAAAGAGGAAAATAGACTAGTCATTCGTAAATTCGAAAGTATTTAAGAAAATTCGTATTCTTAAGACACCTAATGTAATTTTATTGTTAGCAGTTTATTTGAAGAACGCTAATATTTGACAGTAAATTCAAGGAAAGCCCACGAGATGGCACAGTTCGTATTTTCAGTTGGAATACGTCCTTATAATATTAACGTTTTTGTCTTATAACATCTTACTTAATACTAGTTATAAAGCACCCTTCGTTGCCGGGTTTTAATTCAGAACTGGAACAAGAAGAGAGGAAGAAAAAGGGTTCTTAGTGGTATGTCTCTGAAACCATAGGATTGCCCTGTTTTTTATCATCTCCTTCGATCCCCGGACAAGTAAGTTTGTGTTGAACAACATTGTATCCGTGAGTTTTCTCAGGGTATTCTCTTTTCCTCCCACATTTTCATTCCGTCAATTATTTCATCATCATAATTCACTTGCTTTAATCGTCCGTCTGACTTAGCCTAAGGAGCATAATCGTGGGACGTTAAATATTTCATTTTCAATATATCTTTTCTACCATAGCCTGAAAGGTCTTTGGATATAAGCTCTTTCGAGGACGAGCCGAAAGTAGTGGGACAATACATAACTGCAAGTAATGTGTGATCTATCCATTTTGAACAGTCTGCATAACACGTTCCGAATATCAGACGAACAACATGTTGATATAATTACCATATTCTTGCAGAGCAACTTTCGGCCAGATTTGTGAATTTCTGTTGAGTGTTTTTAAATGCGTTTCTAGTGTGCTTGATATTTCAGTCCGGGTTCAGAATTTAATATTCCTACTTAAATATAATGCATTCTTCTTCGTAACTATTATTTAAAAAAACACAGTCATTGAGTATTGTTGCAAGTGTATTAACATGTAAAATGACTATTTCTATATACGACTTGTTACTAATGCATTTCGCTATACAATATCAATGCTTGCATAATTTTATGTCGCTGTAAAATATAGCATCTTTTAATAATATTAGGAATAATCTTGGAAAAACTTTAGATTTAGTACTTTCGAACTTAGACAGCGTAATAGTCACTAGGGACATATTTCCTTTAGTTAAGGAGGATGTGTACCACCCAGCATTGTCCATAACAGTAAAATTAATCAAATTATTAGATTTAAACAAAAAAAGTAATATCAGCACATATCATTTTAGAAAAGCTAATTTTAGGCAACTGTGCTAAAGATTGATTGGATTCAAAAGATTGACTGGACATTTCTTAGCTGTTATTCTGAGGTTGATACGACGCTAATATTTTATAATACAATATGTAATATTTTTGATAAGTGTATTCCTCTCAAGAAAGTACCCGTTTTGGTTTACTAAGAATATAATTAGGAAAATAAAAACAAAAGCTCATCACCACAGGGCAATTAAGCACAATAGGAGAAATATAGCTTATCACTTCCAAGAATTTAAGAAGTTACGAAAAGAACTTAAAAAAGAAATTAGAACGCCATATAGTAACTTTGTTGCGAATACAGAAAACACGTTACAAACTGATCCTTCTCAGCTCTGGACTTTTGTTAAAACTAAGACCCAACATCTTAATTGTAAGATGCTGACATACAATAGCCAACAATTAGTAATGACGAAATTGCAAATTCATTTGCTACATACTTTCAGTCAGTCTATAATAACGAATATATCATGGATAGCAGTAGTAATAGTAACAGCTCATATGATACACTGAACAAATTAAAGATTCTAAAAATTGAGACGACTAAATTAAAAAAGCAATAAGAAAACTGAAGGGGAAAGGAACGATAGGACCTGATGATATTCCAGATTATATAATAAAGGGATGAGAAGAACACTTTCTACTTCCACTCTATATTTTATTCAACCTAATTATTTCTACTTGTAAATTTCCCAGTAAATGGAAAATAACAAAAGTCTGTCCCATTCCTAAGTCTAATAATGGTAAAGATAAGCAAAATTATAGGCCTGTATCAATATTGAGTACTTTTGCTAAAGTGTTTGAATCTATTCTTTATAAACGGATTGAAAACCACATAAAACTATCAATTCCAGAATACCAGCATGGTTTCGTCCAGGGTAGATCGACAGTCACAAATTTCAGTATTCTTGACAATTTTATAGCAAGCACCCTAGATCAAGATGGTCAAGTAGATATTATCTACACCGACTTTGCGAAAGCATTTGATAGAGTAAATCTCAAGGTACTAATAGAGAAACTTCGTCAATTTAACTTCTCCGCAGAGTTAATTGGGCTTTACGAGTCGTATTTGAGAGACCGAAGGCATTTCTTTGTATATAAGGAATACAAGTCAGCCGAATACTTGCAACTATCTGTTGTTCCACAAGGGTCAAATTTGGGTCCTCTACTATTTGTTATATTTATAAATGATCTTTCTAGATGTATAACTCATTCCCACAAATTGCTTTATGCCGATGATCTCAAACTTTTTAGATGTATAAATTCCATAAATGACTGTAATCAACTTCAACAAGATATAAATTCAGTAGTGAAATGGTGTCAAAGTAATTTATTGAATATAAATATTAGTAAATAATGTAAAATCATGAGTATTACAAAACGCAAGAAACCATGCAATTTAAATATTCAATTAATGAGACTCAACTAACAGTTGTAAGTGCTGCCAATGATTTAGGAGTAGTGTATGAAACGAAATTTACATTTGAACCTCATAACGATAATATAACAAATGAAGTGAACATAAATCTTTGGTTTATTTTAAGAATTAGTAGGAAGTTTCGTAAATCCGAGGATCCAACCTCGAATACGCGAAGCTTGTATGGAACCCATATACAAAAAATTAACTCACTAAAAATAGAAAAAAAATCCAGTCCAAATTTCTAAGATACCTTGTATATAAGGAAACAAACATTTTCCCAAGAACTGAAAACTCTAGTTCATTAAATAGAAATTTTGAAACTCTAACCCTCAAACAAAGAAGAACATTATCTGACATTATATTTTTATACAAAATACTTAATAATAAGCTAGACTGCAACGAATTGCTTTCGAGCTTTCAAATAAACGTACCAGGTAGAAAAGCACGTCCAGAAAACTATAACTTTTTTTTATTGTGCAAAAGCAAGGACGAATATCCTAAATAAGTCGCCAACATGAAGGATTAGTGCACCCTACAACAGGCTCTTAAAAATGACAAATAATATAGATATTTATGCTGATTGCCTCACAAGGTTTAAAAGGGAAATTGCAAATATATTATTTCATGAAAGATGAACACTGTAATTCGGTATAGTACCTGTTGTGTTATGTTTCAATAGATAAATAAATAAATTACGTATAATAGTGTGTGACCTACATTTTGGAACACCAAATGCCATTTGATTTGATTTGATTTTTTTTTCGTTTAGCGTCCCTTTCAGCAGCGGGGATATATGGGACGTAGACCTAACGTGAGATTTTACAGCTTACATGGAATCCGAACCAGGAGAGCTCTCACCGAGAATCAAACTCGGGTACCCCACGCCAAAGTGCAAACTACCATTCAAACGCATATACTGATACTGATTTTAGATTAAGAATGATATATAATGCTTGTTTGTGTGCAAACTTTAGGGCTTACTGAGATACAAAGAGTTAATCTAAAATAGTTATTGTGTATGTATACTATGAACGTCTTGTTTGCAAAATAGGCCATACAATTTGCTTCTATGCATAGTTTAGTATATCTTCAAAACACAGTGTCAGAAACGTTTGGTTCTTTCACTAAGCTCAGTGTATGCGAATGTGAGAAAATTAAGTACGCAAGACAATGTATGAGGCTAAAGTTCATCTAAGTAGTATTCGATAAGACTACAGGATAGAGATATATTTTCTATTAGCAAAATTCACTTCGTAAAAATATCTTGTAAAACTAGAACATCACCGTCATAAGTATTCTACCACTATTGGCTAGTCACTTGTTGCAATTGAGAAGCTTCCGTGCTTCACGGTCTCCGCTAACTTTTTTTCTCTTCACGTACGATGTTTCTGTTTTGATATCGTCCATAAATTATAGTCTACTTCGTCCGCGGCCTTTCTTTCCTGCCACCGTACCCTCTAGCACGTCTCTCATGATAGAGTTCCTCTTAGTCAATGTCCCAATCAGTTTCACTTCCTCTTGTTACTAATATCTAAAATTGCTCTTTTCTCTTCCACTCTCTCATTCGTTTCCCGCTCGACCTAGCTAATTCTCTCAATTATTTTCCACATTCACATTTCGAAACTTCAAGTCGTTAATCTCCACACGAAGCACATTATGAGTCTTTTTTTCAACTCTTTATTCAAGGTCCCACAAAATAACATTTTCCTCCTCCTAACTGCCTCTTTCGCCATTCCTATTCTTGTTTTTATTTCACGTTCACACTTCATTAACGTTTACAGCAAATCATAATACTCTGTTTTCCGTAAGAGAGTACTTGCAATTTTATGCTGTGAGTATCATTGATAAGATAACATGGTATTTCTGGCCAAATTATATTGTGCCTCTTCTATGGAACACTTCTAACTATCATCATATTCGCGCTAATATAGTACGCCAGGTAGCCATAACTATGTAAATCCTATCAATTTCTAGTATTGACAAAAACTGGTTATTCGAATGCTAGGTCCTCCAATTTACGATACAGCAACGACAAAAGGTAATATACTCACTCGATAATGTGGGGTAGTTATATGTAAGGTGATTAAGGTCAGTGGCAAAGTTTACTTACAATTAACATTTTCTGATTAAATACTGAGGAATTTTAATATTATCGAAATTACACCTTCCCTTCTTTTAGGAGCAGATTTCTTTTTCTTTTTTTTCTTTTTTTGGAAGTGTTGAAACTCATATTTAAATACTTTCAGTTAAAAAAATGTAAATACCGAATTCAACACCTGTAGCATGCATATCCTTTTATTGGACATTTTTTGAATAAATAGCAAAATAATAAATAGTAATAATAGTATAGAAATTTCCTCCTTGGCCCCCTTAGTAGTGGCGATTTTGAAAGCCCTGAAATATGTATTTCCTTACTTTTTGTTTAGTGTCCAAATACAGAATTTCACAGTTCCATGTTAAGTGAAACCTGACATTAGGCATTTTTTGATAAACAGTGGTCTGTTTTAAAATTATAGAAAATTTCCCTTTTTCCTTTTAAGAGTAGATTTTTAAACTATGTAAGTGCTTTCTTCATTTACGTTAAGGGTCTACACATCGAATTTTACACCTTTAACTTCAGTTAATCCCCACATTTGCCAAATAAACAAAGGAAATTTTGGTATTACTGGAATTTTCCCTTTTTTCCCTTAAGTGTGTAATTTTTGAAAACAATGAAACATGTTTTGTTCCTTATTTTTAATAAAGTGTTCATATGCTGAGTTTCATTTCCTTGTCTTCAGAAATTCTTGAGATACTTAAATATTGGAAGAAAATGTAACATGTCTTTACTCCATTAGGATGCGTGTTTCAATTAAGAACCTTTCTTATTTCTTACTTCCATTATTAAAATAGAATTCTGTACATATTTCAATCTTCTACTTACGAGGGATATCAAATAAGTTACGTACCTAGGCAGGAAAGGAGGGGCGGAGCATAATGACACCTGACACACATGCCAACTCCACTGTGGGGAATTCCGCTGCGCAGCTTGAGGTCTCTCGGAACAACGCAATGGCCGTGAGCAAACTGTTTGTGTTACATCACGTAGCGAATTTTTCTGTGACGCCATAAACAATGCATTTGCAGAAGTTGGAGCACCGTTCGGCCATCGAGTTTCGTACTAGTGACTCTTACCTCTTCCGAGACCTGAAGAAACATCTGCAGGGGACAACATTTTTTGTCGAACAACGAGGTCCAACAGGCTGTTTCCCGGTGGTTTGCAGGCCATGACAAAGACTATTTCTCTCTCTGGGATTTCTTCGCTGTCCAAAAAGTCGCGACCGTGCATAGACCTCCATGGAGACAACATAAAAAATTAGTGATGATCAAGTGAGTCTATCTAGATTCCTTCCTGTCTAGGTAGATAACTTATTCGACGCTTCTTGTATAGTACTATGGCTTGGCCGATGATAAGTCCCTCGCTTTTATTCTTTTATATAATAGTATAGATATAATCACTCTCAAAGTTGCATGATGCAACAATGCAGAGAATATAGTAATAGGTGATGGAAGGAAAAAGGGAGATCATATTATTATAATTGATGATCTGCAATGAGGAATATTATTTTCATGTTAAGACATAGCTAAAATACCCGCAATAGATGGGGATGTGTTCTCTGATCACGTCTCCTCAATAGTTAAGAAATCAATGCGTATGTGGCCGCCGGGAGTATGCAGAAAAAACTCTGACCTGAAATCACTTTTAAGGTAGTTAATGTGAACTTAAGATCGGAAACCTTACTTCAAGAACTATCCTTACGTGTCTCTTCCCGCAAAACCCGGAATACCCGTCAATTCCATCTTGCCTGCCCTAGATTGGCAATTATATAGATGTATTGTTTTCACAGAATACCGAACTATTATAATCAACTAACAACATGTAGACATTTTTTTTCGAGTTATCCGGTGTTTGGCAGAGTAATTAAACGCATGCTGGCCAAATAATATTACTTTTCACTCTTTGTTGACGCTATTAGTGTTATTTTTATTGATATTTATTTTTTTTAAAAAAAATCCTACTTGTTAATATTTCCCTGTGTAAAATGGCAAAAATATGTTGTATCTGAAAATATGTTCAATAAATAAATTTAAAAAAAAGCACAGAGTAATATTGGAATGGCATAAAATAATTCTAATTGTTACATGATTACAATTTGCCTGGTAATAAGTTCTAGAAAACTATCTGTATTTATTAAGGTGACTAAGATAATAAGTGACAAAAATTAACAACAATGACAAGGTGACTAAAGGTGTGTATGTGTGTGGTTGTTTTAGTTACCCAAGTATCTAAGTTAGATATGAAGAAACCTCCACAGAAATAGGTGGAAAATACTTCTTTTTAAACAATGCTACATAAATGAATTAGTGTTTATTTTTACCTAAATTACATCAATATATATCCTGTTGCTTTACTAGAAACAAATCCTCATTTAAATGATGGATTATACAGTGATTACGCACCACCTGTTCGCCGATTATAGTCACCAATTGTGATTGGGTATATGAAATCACATCCTTCCAATTGGTCCATCTTTTGTAATCCAACTTCCACTGGTGGATAATATTGTGGAATGTTTGTTTATCTGTCTGTGGCGGGTTGTATTTATCCCTTGCTTTACATTTAGGATTACGTCAAGATTCCATCGACAGCATACAAAATAATAAACATGCAGAAAATAACCGTTACTGAGAGTGATTTGATTATCTGTAAAACTGAATGCAAACTGAACCCATGCAAGGTTTGATTTTGTTTTCATAATACCAGCATTGCTATCATGATACGACAAAGACATGACATGACACTCGTCATCTCTTTCCATAGTGCCAGGATCTGCCATTATGAGTGGGGAAACGCAATCATATGAGTTTTAAAGCGACACAGCGTCACATTTGCTGAGGCACTACACAGCAATAAAAGCAAATGGGATTTACTAGTCAGCTCGCTCGATTGTTGTCAGCTGGGGCTGTTTAATTAGCATTTTCAACGTTATTTCTGTCAGTTAAAGAGATGCAGCAGATTGTTTCAGACGTTACACTTTAATCCAATCCATTTACACTGATAATTATTTTTCTAAGTCAAAGGTTTTCCGCTGATTTATTTTTCTAAATGCTTGTTTTTTTTTAATAAAATAACTTACTGTAAATAATACTTCCTCGCTCCGTCAAAAAATAGTGTTGCTGCGATTTCTCACGAGGAAATGATGTTTGCAGAATAAACCTTGATCTCACACAAAGTAACAACATTCTTTAGTGGATTGCAGTTTATAATGTACCTTGTAACTACCGAGGATGTATGAGACTCTACCGTTTGAAGTATGATTCGAACTGCCACTTGAGTCTCTATTCGTGTTAAGTGTTCCAACGGAAAAACAAACACGGGAATGTCCACACAGAAGGCACAGGCGTTAGTCGTTCTGACAACGAGAGAGAACAAGAAACAATTCTGTATAAAAACGTGAAGCTAACCTTGGTTGTGAATTTCAACACAGGTACAGTGAAGCTTTCTTCTATTTACTTTTTCGCCCTATAAAGTACGACGCCAATATTTCTAACTATACTAACTCTATGGCTTACGGAAACCGAAGATGCAATGCTGCATTCACGAAAGTTGTCCATTGACTTCTGTCCTTAACTAACTGGATCTAATTTCTCTTTCGTATTCCGATTTCTGCGAGATCCATCTTAATATTGTCCTCCCATTTGCGTCTAGGTCTTCTTAATGGATCTTTTCCGATTGGTCTTCCAGTTAAAACTTTCAAAGTGTTCCTACTTTCTTCCATTCTGGCTGCATGACCTGCCTACCTGAACCTCCTAGAGTTGATGATCCTAACAATGTGTGGTAAACGGTATAAACTATGCAGTTCATCGTTATGAGGTCTTCGTCATTTCCCATTTCTGTTCCTCTTTGGTCCGAATACTCTTCTTACGATCTTCATCATGTTACGTATGCGATACGCAACGATAAAGACAACAAAATAACTTGTTTTGGTATTAGTGCAAAATTGGCTTACTACGTTTTGTTTGGCGCGCATAGGAACATATTTGTAGACCAAAAGAGTATTAGTTGAAATGTAGGTAGTTTCTTATTTATTTAAACATATTGTGTATGCGCGTGGCAACTCAAATACGCATTTATAGTAGGAATTTAATTGCTATAAATGCGCATGGTAATATATAATTTGTTTTGCAAATTTAGTTAAGTAAAATTATTGACAAGCTGTGATCTACTTTTTTTTTTTTTTTTTTTTTTTGTAAATTTACCCATGATTTTTTTCAAATAGTGTAGGTGTATTTAGATAATAAGCAACTCTGGTTTATAAGATTAACGAGTATTAGTTCTAAATTTTACAGCTAACAATACATAGAAAGTTTGAAAGTCTTTATATATATATATATATATATATATATATATATATATATATGTGTGTGTGTAATAAATACAAACGTAGGTTTGTTAGCACATTCACAGTATCGTAAAATTACTATTAAAATGCATAAATTTCAAAATAAATCCTTTTCTTTTGAAATATGTATAGCAAAATTTTGATAGTTAATATTAAGAAAGACTTGTAAGGGTAATTCACTTTTATAGTTAATTTTAACGTCTAATAATTCTATTTTTTTAACGTCCAATACTTAACGTCTATTTTTTTAACGTCTAATACTTCTTCCCTGAGTACTTTGTCAAGAAACTATTTTCTCTTCTATACATTTCACATATTTTCTGGCTCAAATATATCAGTTATTTTTAGTGAATCATAAAATTTTAATGGCGCTTTTCGAGTGTATCCAGATAAACTTAAAGAAATTGTTTAATTTAATTTACTCAACATTGAGAGCATAAAATATAAATGTTAAAATAATTTAATCGATAAATTATGTGCAATATAGTATACTAAAGTAAAACTAATTTAATTATTATTATTATTTTTTTTTAATTTTAAGTGTAGAGATGCTGGCATGTTTGTTTGCACCATTCGTTTGAGCTGTACTGAATAACAACATTGACCGTATTTGTTTTAATATCTACATTTGAACCAAGCTTCATTGATATACTAATCCTCCGCTTAAAGGTGCGATCTCAGTCATTTGAATATTACTAAAATTTGAGTTTAAAAATTATAAAATACAGGTATGTTTCGTACTTTTTAAACCATGACCTGCTGAGTTGAACCTAAATTGGATTCGTTGATTTGGAATTTAACAACTCTTTTAGCAACGAGGCTATATGAGACTTGCACCTGCAGTTTGACGTAGGGTCCGAACCACATGATCTCTCCGAGAATTGAACCAGATTTTTCGTGTTGGAGGTGAACACACTAGCTACGTAAACATGAACGAGTTCTAGACTTCATTTGCATATGGTCTATGTTTTCGTTTTGGTATAATTCACACACACATATACACTCAAAAGTGTGGGAACTTCATCTTTCCTTTGTCGTCAAATCTTCGACAACACTACAGCAGATACTGTGCCTCGTAAGATGTATGTAATGTGAACAATATTCTACACAATGTTGAAAATGACAGTGCTTAAACACCAAAGAGCTTTACATATGAATGGGTCCATTATGCAGTTAGGAACTGGAGCTCAATTTGACTCGCAGACTCGCTTTTCGAGACACTGGCTAGTTCATTAACACAATCCGCTGAAGTAATTGTTTTATGGTGCAATCATAGAAGGCACAAAGCAGGTAAAGCAATTGTTGTCAAATTTGCCAAACTAATTTTCCTTCTTTGGGATAATATTTGAATTTATTGCTCCAGAGAAACTGCGTGAATTATGCACAAATACACAGTAGAGGATGAATGTGGACCAGTAGGAAAATATTTGGGGAGATTTCAGTGTATTAAACTAGATTGTCTGTGTGTGTGTCCTAATGAATGAGTGTGAATATGGTGCATAAGGGGAAATATATCTACTCAGAAACGACGTGTCTATGCATCTGCTTGAAAATAAATTTGAATAAAAATGAAATAAAGAAGCCGACTTCATGCCCTCCCTAATAATAGTTCCTCCATTATAATAATCGAGTTTGTTTCTCACCGCGAAACCATTGATGTAATGCTGAATTTACATTCTAGTTTCTCAGCAAATGTTTAAAAACTTGAATCTATTCTGAAGGGCTGACAATCGATCAAACGAAAGTATAATTCATTTCCTTACTACATACATAGTACTTCAACTATATTTTATAAATAATTAGTTAACGTAAATACACATAGACCATTTGAAACGTTTTAAGAACAACAACCAAATGAATTCCAAAAGTAGTTTGTGAGCAGAACAGACCTCTGAACTATTAGAATATTATTTATTTATTTATTTTACAATCACCAGATACAGTTCAGAGGCCATTTTTTACTGGATATCTAACAACAATAACAACAATGGAAAGGATTTGGGAAGGTATCGGAAAGGGCCTATTTAGTAGGTACCATGCCAGCATTTTCCTGGTAGGACTGAGGAAAACTCTAGTCAGGATGATCAGCAGCAGGAATCAAACCCACGACCTCCCAAATACGAAGCCAACGCTTTACCATTTGAAGTACTAAGCAGTAGTAATATTAAGTTACCTGTATGAGGATACAACAACTTAATGGTGGAGTTCTGTTTTTAATATGAGAGGTCGTTAGTTCGATCTCAGGCTACATCAGTTTCTGGTGAACAACAACGTGTCGTGATGCTTCTCGGAGTTCTAAGATTAACATTACAATATTTTCTTCCATGTCCATTTCCATTAGCTACTCATCTCCATATATATATATATATATATATATATATATATATATATATATATATATATATATATATATATATGTGTGTGTGTGTGTGTGTGTGTGTGTGTGTGTGTTTGTGTAGGGTGATAGGTAACTCCACCGAAAAGCTTTGGGAGGCGATCCCTTGTATGAAATGAAAGAAAAAAGTTCTAATAAACATGGGCCGAAAAACGTCTCCTTTTAGAGTTATCATCCATTAAAAATTCGAAAAATTACTTTTCAAAACTTCCTAACTTAGAAACTATTACACCTATCCCAAACGGTTTAAGGAATTACACAGGAACTAGTATGTTCTCTATCTAAATATCCATGTTTTACCATCCTCCGTTATCGGTGAAAGGAACTGTAAAAAGGAAATTGAAGTATAGGGATACAACTCCTTTAAGTACTAGTGGTGCGTTCGTTTCGCTGATACCGGTGAATTCTGAAACAAGGATATTTAGATAGAGTGTATAACATTTCCTGTGTAATTCCTTAAACCGCTTGGGATATGCCCTATAATTTCTAAGCCAGGGAGTTTTGAAAGGTGATGTTTCGAATTTTCGTTCGTTAGTTCATAACTCTGAAAGACGTTTTTCGACCCATGTTTATTAGAACTCTTTTCTTTGATCTCGTATAAGGAACTGCCTCCCAAAGTTTTTCGGTAGAGTTACGTACCACCCTATATATATATATATATATATATATATATATATATATATATATATATATATATATATATATGATTTAGTAGCCTTCAAAGTTACACCACGCTTCAATTTCCATGATTATCTAAAGAAAAAATAATAATTTCCCGAGTGATTTTCCAGTTTTTGTGCAGTTATTACTAGATTTTAAGGAATCAGTTGCATGGTGGTTCAACTGTTACAGTAGTGTAGGTAGGGGAAGTAAAATCACTGCTAAAAGATAAAAAAAAGCTGTTATTTTCATGTGAAATATACTTTTGTTAATATTGAGATTATACTCATAAAAAGACAAATAATTCTTCAGCTATCAGACTATAATGAATTTTATTTTTATTTCGAAATCAAAATCTTCGTAACATTGCGCCAGTATTTAGCGTACTTAATACGCCGTACAGTTTAATTATGTACACGTAATTCAATGAAAGGTCACGATTGAAATTCAAGAACATAAAAATGCATTTAGAATAAATTTATTCTACAAACAATGAAAACTTGCGTTTTTCTTTTTTTTTTTTTGGTGGGTCGCAGAAACACACTTCTTTAAACAATGCGGTCTGGAACGGTTCTGGCACTAAGCAAGTAACTGTGTCTGGAAGTGACAGTTTCTACTGAGACGTGATAACATATTGCACACAGCAATAATACAATAATCTCAATCATCGTGTTTCCAGGATGGAGTTACTTTTTGCCGCATGATTCGATTCCCTCTATCCACCCTATTCTCTTTCGGAGTAGTTTGTGAGGTAATCAATCCAAAGTCGCATTTATAAATTTTAATATGAACTAAGGATATGCTGATGGGATTCTTGTACTGAATAGAATATACCTACGATACTGACACATTTTGTGTGAACTACTCTAACAGTTTAAAGACCAACTCTAGAATGGAAAGTACATACATGCATTGTAGAATAAATTATTTTTTCAATGTAAGCGAAACTATCTTTTTCTCCTAGTGGCATTATTCCTTGTAGTTGTCAAAATAAGACCACTAGGCTCAGAAAACTGTGAATATTGGAGAATTGAATAATTCAATTGCTTTCAACAATAATTGAAACTAGACAAGGAGAGTTTGGTTAGTAAAGACGTATAATATATTGATAAACAAGTTACTGCAGCATCAAGAAATATTATATACAGGGTGTCCATTAAGTAAAGTCCGTTGCCACCCCGTGTATCTTTGAAACGACTGCGAATATGAGAAAACGCAAAACAATGTCCGTCATTATTGTGAGGGGCTTGAATTTTGAGCTATAAAAGATTCATCCCAAACATAGCCATATAAGGGTACGAGGGTCAACTTCAAAATTTCAAGTGACAAAGGGGGTCGAGTAATATATAATTGGAAAGATCTTGACAAGAGAAATATTTTGCCTAAAGTTTCAAGTCGTTATGTTGACCCATCCAAAATAGCAATGGGCTCACATTTCGTGTCCATAAAGGTCGTTGCCAGCCCGTGTATCTGCGAATATGAGAAAACGCAAAAATGCGTCCGTCATTATTTTAAGGGATTGCAATAGTGTGTTGTAGAAGTTCCACCCCAGAACCCTCCCTCAAATAGGGATACAGAGGTAAACTTGAACATTTCAATTGGCAAAGAGGTCGAGTTAATTTGAACAAGCTCGACAAAATACATTTTGCTGTAAGTTCTAAATTTGCTAGATTGCCAACATCTAAGTTGATGGTGAAATCTTATTTCGGAGTGAAGACTTTTGATGACTTTTAGATATCTATGGCTTGTGAATTTGCTCATTCTACGTTGTTTTTTTTTTTTTTTTTTTTTTGTGATTTGTAGGCAGAGTGTAAGTATCGTGAATATGTTTGTAAAGCAAGAAAATGATGAGTTATTGGGTGGAGATTTTGTTTCTGTGCATGTTGGCCTCGTTTGGGACACGGAGGCCCATTTTGCTGTTATACTGTATTGCCATGAGAGAAAGGTTTTACGAAATGGTTATGTCAAAAGTGTGAATAAATAGTCGCAAAAATATCGACATCATAGAAAGGGATCAGTACTCCAGGAATATAGAAAATTTAACCCGTACCCCTATTTGGGGGTCTGAGGTGGAACTTTTATAGCACACAATTGCAACCACTTAAAATAATGAAAGATGTGGTTTTTTTTTTTTTTTTTTGCGTTTTCTCATATTTTCAGTCGTTTCTAAGATACATGGGGCGGCAACGGAGCCGCATTTTTTTCGTACAAAGTCAATATCTATGATTGACACTATTCAAGGGAAAAGCAGGTTTGTTTTCATTGTGCCTCCTGATGAAACTGCAACTGATTTTCAGTTTGTAAATGTGGCAATATTTGACACATTCAAAGTCCCTACGTCATCAGTAATGTATATTTTTTTCCTCAAGAGTTTTATTGCTGATGAGAAAAGTTGGTTTAGTTATTAATGTAGCTATACATTTGCTTACTTACGGTTAAAAAGAGTATTATTTTTTTCTCCTGAAAATTTCCACTTTCTTGGACTCGAGATTTTCTCTACACCATACGTTTATTTTTTCAATGTATTTCTTTTTCTTACAAAATACTTTCCTAATAAAAATCAATTCTCATAAATCACTGTGTAATCTTGTTCCATTAAGTACTTAGATAGCTATCAAAATAATGTCTTGGTGAAAAGAGTAACATAATAGGTTATTTGTTTTAGAATGAGTTTTTCCTCAGTTTGGCTCCATGGAGATAGATAAGATCGCCTGCAGGTTTTAAATCTGCTGGTCGCAGAACTCATTATCAAGTGTTAAATATTTAATAGCATCGTATCGTGAATCAAGAGGGGGGAGGAAGATGCAAAATTAAACACCATTGAATAAAAGAGCTTGCAAAGTCTTTAGCAAATGGGCTTTGCAACTCTAACACAATGAAATAAGGTTTTAAATGAGATAAAGGAATCTTTCTATTACACAATAACGCTCTTTATCTTAATCCCTATTTATCACGTAATTTTTACCTTTATTACATTAATATTGTCATTTGGTGGAATGCTTATTATTCAGAGACATACGGAACCATATGATAGGTTGAGAACCAGAGCAGATCATCTTGATTTTAATGGAAGAATAGAAAAATGAAGATTCAAATTTGCTTTCATGTGAGAAGTATAAAGTGCATGATATTGCCATATTTTATATGATATTTGTAGCAAGCATTCCTGGGAACATAAGACTATAAAATATAATAATAATACTAGGCGTGATCAAAAATATGGTGAATGTTTTTTTTTTTTTTTTTAGCAAATATAAAAACATCGATATTGAAATTTTTGGTTGATATGTCGATACTTTTGATATTATTTATATTTCATATTTCGATATATCAAACAAGTTTCGATATCTTGTCGATATTGATTATCGATATGTAAATCCGGATATCGTAAAGCCTTATCTAACCCTTCCGAAATGAAGTTTTTGGCTACGGGCCTGATTAGGTATACGCACGAGGCGAGACGAGACAAAATTTTTCGTTACGAAATCTATTCAAGACAGAGCTCTCACAACAGAAACAGATATAGTTTTAGAGACGAGACGTAACTTTCGCTGCAACTTTTCGAGAGGAGACAGCCTCAAATCTTGTCTCGTGAGTATCCCCAGACTTAAAGTAATGTATTGTTATTAATCTTAGTATTTTATAGTGTGTTCTTAAGCTTAAGTTAATGTACCTACGTTCCCCGAATTTTCACTGACGAACAGGAGTCTTTGATTAAAAATATATATATATTTCTGTCTCTCCACATCCACCGTACTTTCCAGATATAACATGACGCGACTTCTGGCTCTTCTCAACGATTAAAACCGTGCTTAAATCGAAATGTTTGCACACCATTCCTGACATTCAGAGGGTCACGGCAGAGCTGCTGAACGCCCTTCCAAAATAAGCCTTCCAGAAATGCTTTCGGTCATAGGTTCAGCGTTCGGATAAGTGCATTGCTAGTCAAGGACAATATTTTGAAGGTGATTAAATCAAATTCCTTGTAAGCTAATTACTTTCTTTCTAATAAAACTATTCACCGTATTTTTACCACACCTCGTATATTCTTTTAGGCATATATTTGCTCCAATGTACAAATCCAACTTCTCGTAAATCGATTGCAATTACATGTCATTCATGTGCAAAGCACGTTCTTTAGGTAATAGTAAATTAGTGAAGCACCCTTATATTATGTTTCACCCCCCCTCGAGCAAAATTGTCTTGAAGAAAGCCTGATAGTAACTATACCACAATACAGGATCTTTTGGAATATGAGTTAATATGGCTGTCAACTCTTGTTATGAATAACCATGTAGAAAAAGAGAAGAAGAAAAAGAAAGAAAACTTAGAGATGGGTACGAAAATAATCAGAGTGCCTGAATAAAATACTACCTACTTTGTTACTACTGTTAAGCTACATAACAGCCCTAGTTTGTAGTGGAAAGGATTGTATATTGTACTATTTTTTTTTTTTTTTTCATGGGGTGCCACATTGTGTTCCCTCAGTGAGGATGAAGAAGGATGGGCTCTAAGTTCCAGCACTGACCACAGCTATTTAATAATATTCAGTCTGGGGATTGGGAAGCCCAGAAACAGTGTTGTGGTTCTTTTTGGTGTTCATGATACCATGCCTAACAGCCTAGCGTGTGAACTGGCGCACTGTCAGGCTGAAAAATTTTGTTATTAACCGCAAACAACACTTAAAACGTAGGATTCACGAGGTTAACTCATGCGTTCTGTTGTGGTCCATATAACCAAAGAATGTCGTTGTCACGTTTCGCGTAGAAAGAAAATTGTTTGGAGCATAATCTTCTTTTGGAGTACAGAATACATAGAGACGGACTGCTGTTGGAGATAAGGTAAAAGATGACACATTGGGTCATATTGTTCATTTCCAATCATTTCTGTTCGCTAAAACGTTGTCACCAGCAATCAAGTTCGATCCCTGGCCAATTAAGTTTGTGGTGTACAGTATCGCGTCTGCGAGTTTTCTCAGGGTACATTTGTTTCTTCCAATATTCTCATTCCACGAATGGTTTAATCATCATTCCCTTGCCTTAATCGACATCTCCATTAGTTTAAAGGGCATAACTGTGGTATGTTAAACTGAAAGATCATTTCATTTAATTTCGTACATCCTTAGTTGAGCTCGTCCGAACTTTATCAAACTTTCCATAAAGATAGATTTTCAATAGCTTAGTATGCATGTGAAATATTTTTCTTTGTAAAACTTCAGCTTCCGTTCCATGAATCATCAACATTGTGGGCTTACACCGATACTTAGTCAATTTTCTTGGAATAAAATAAAAATAATATACTCTCATAAAAACGGTCAAGATCATCACGCGAAATGTACCTTTATGAAGGAATGGGTTTGCGTTTACAATAAGGATATTTAAACACTTTTGTCTAAATATTTATGCAACTCCTAACTCTAAAATGCTTTCAGGGTTGCATATTACCGTTGCGCGAAACGTACACTTTTATGAGTAAAGGAAATGTTGTCCACCGTTAAAGTCGTCGTTACCAGTCAATATATTAACAGACCGAATCTAATAACAAACTAGGTCAAGATAATCACTCTAGTTATATATTGCAAACAACATACTTTTTTTTAAAAAAAATAAAAGAATAAAATAATATTTTTCAAGACTTATTGTGTGAAGTAACGCACCTACTAACAGCAAGGGGCGCGATATCGAGACTCGAATTGCGCAATAAGAGTTGCATATACTGAAAGAGCATCAGGTAGTTAGTAAGTTACCAAATTATTAGCTGCAGTCCGCCAGTAGAGAAAAGTTATGGGACTGTAAAGTTCAGGGCCTGGCGTACGAAAATCACACAAAACTTAGCATTTGCCTTGTTCCTCTTTGTAATTACAAGAGATAATGAACTCTAACGTATTCCCATCACAGAACATGATGCTTGACATAAGAAAATCTGTATGAGAAGAATTATCAGTGTTGCCATCCATAGAAATTACAGTGTGACCTGAGTAAGAATACCGCGAAAAGCTTGGTTTGCAGCGAATGAAAGAGTGAACAGAACGGTGTTTTGTGACATCATGATTTTGTGGTTCGCACAGAACTACGTTTTACATAATACGTTATTTAGTATGTAAGAATTAAAGTGGTTATAATATACTTGTATTAACATTACAGAATATTGTTTAAACAGAAGTGCAAAAGCTACCAAAAGAACACTAGTATGAAGGTGCTTCGCAAAATAGACCTCATGATAAACCTGTGAAAATGTCATTCGGGTTCGAATCGGTTTGTTCGTTGGGCATTTATCGTGAGGCATACCGACAGACAGACAACACAAATGCCGAGCATCGCGAATCGTAAAACTCGGTTCGTGTTGTCAGTGATACATCATCCAACGCAGTTGAATTCATTCTTGTAGTCCGTGCCTTAACGAAGAGTGTAGGGTATTCTAGCAACACTGTAATGTCTATAGATGACACCAATGACAAGTCTCCCGGAGCGCTGTTTTGACTCCCTTACTACAGAAATGTGTTATCACTGCGCGTCGCTGGCTATTGTCCGATGTGCATATTGTACTAATTGTTTTTGTTTTTATCACTCGATACTTTCTGCTCTTCATATCAATTGTGTGACTTAACACTGTCATTTACATAGCTATCTCCCCTTTCCAAACAAATACAATTTGCTATTGCACACAAAAACAGGTTATTCTTTCTGTTTGCGATAGTCTCTCATGTTCACTTTGCAGCCCCATAATTTTGACCTACTGGCGGACTGCAGCTAATAACGTGTACACTTCATGATTGATGCTCTTTCAGAATATATTTTATAACCCGTATTTTGCAACGCAAGTCCCGATCACGTACTATTTGCTTGCAAGCTTTTCGAAGTATACTTACTCTTGCAACACTGTAATTTCTATGGATGGCAACACTGACAATTCTTCTTATACAGATTTTCTTATGTCAAACATCATGTTATGTGATGGGAATACGTTAAAGTTCATTATCTCTTGTCAATACAAAGAGAAGCAAGCCAAATGCTAAGTTTGGTGTGGTTTTCGTACGAAAGGCTTTGAATTTTACAGTCCCATAACTTTTTCCCTACTGGCGGACTGCAGCTAATAATTTGGTAACTTACTTACCACCTGATGTTCTTTCAGTATATGCAACTCTTATTGCGCAATTCGAGTCTCGATATCGCTCCCCTAGCTTATATTTACATATTTGTTTTAATGTAAATATCAATACTAAAATCTAAAGGTTACGGTTGTTGTTCTAATTAAAAAAAAAAACAGCAAGCACATTCATCTTCAGCATAATTATTATTCGTAATCACGAGACATCGGATTTTTATGCAAATGCATATTTTGTTTGCTTATACGCATTTCTGTTCAACTTGGTAAGTGTTTCTAACAACAATAATACAGCTCAAATCTGAAGTTTTATAGTACACATAAATGCATATTTCGAAGGTTAAAGCATATATTAATACTTAAGAGCATATCTAGCATATCATAAAGATGAAATGTGTCCAAAATGACCTGAAATGGACTTAATTCCATTGCGCACTGAACCCTACACATTTTCAACGAACTTAAAAATGTTCGGTACTGAATTCTCTATGACTGTGTGTATGTGTGTGTCCGCCTGTCTGTTATTCGCGATTTTTGTTTTCAATTTTGAGCCCTCCATTCGATAGAGCATCAAAAGCTATCTGAGAAAGTGATGGAATTTTTCGCGTCACTTTTATCGTTATGGAGATACTGACCAAAAGATGGCGGATATCCGGAGATTTAAGAAACCATAACTCGGGAACCATAAGTTATAGAGACATGATATTGGTATTGATCAATACCTAAGAGGATGGTAAAAAATTTGATACCAAATATTAACCGATGGCGACTGTCCAACTGGCTACTGGTTTGGCTAGTGGCAAGTTGGCCAGCGGCCACCACTTAATATCGGTAACAAAACATTTACCATCCTCTCAGGTACTGATTAACGCCAATACCATCTCTCTATGACTTACTGTTCCCGAGATATTGGCAAAAAAATAGTTCTGGTTTCGGGAGATTTAAAGAGCCATATTTCGGGAAGCGTAAGTCATAGAGAGATTATATTGGTTTTGATCAATACCTAAGAGGATGGTGAATATGCTGGTACCAAAGAGTAACCGGTAGCCGGTGGCTAACTGGCCACCGTTTCCCACATATTTTCCAAAAAGTTCGAATTTCGGGAGATTTAAGAAACTATATCTCGGGAACCGTAAGTCATAGGGAGATGATATTCTGCGAATTTTTACGAGAAAAAGAAGGAAGTGCGGATAAAAAGATTTACTTTTCCATGTAGGAACAATCACAGTTATCCTTCCCGCTCCATCTCTCCATTCTTTTTAAGTTCGTTCTGGCATTCTCAAGTGTTTTTCTTTCTTGTTTTATAATGCACATTTAAAGATTGTAAATTATAAGGATGATTAGCGTTATTTTCTTGCTTCAATGCTTGAAAGAATTGCTTCAAAATTCGATTTCAAATATAATTTATGGAGTATAAATATAAGAGAAGAAGATAATTGGATAAACTAGAATGTCAGTGTTAAAAATCAAATATTCGTCCAACTCAGAAGTCAAATTTCGCTGTGTGGTATTGAGTTGAGCTATTTCGAGAAATAGTTTACTCCTAAGAATGCGATCTATATAAGCATCTTACATACAATTCTCATTTTCGCCAGACAACGTAATCGATCGTCCGACTATGTGAAAGAAATCACAGAGCGTGGCAAGTTAAGCGGAGCCTCAGATTCAACTACGCATGGTCTTTTTTTTTTTTGTGTGTGTGTGTGTGTATGTGTGTTGTTTGTTTGTGTGTGTGTGTGTGTGTGTGTGTGTCTTCGTAGCTGTAGTTCGAACAAGAGCAACGAACTCGCGAAATGTGCTAGGAAACATCTAATAGTGTTTATCTAATATGGCGGAAGAAGTAAGATTATATATATATATATATATATATATATATATATATATATATATATATATTGCAAGTTTTGGTAGCAAAATTAGTCCAAATTTGTCGATAATATGTTATCAGGTATTAGGAACTAATTATATTAACTAGTTAGTTGGTAGATAAAGGTAAGTCATTACATATGTGCACAGAATGTATTTCCGCAAGTTGTAGTACAGCATATAACATCTATCACTAATGTTATATTACAAACTAGCATATTCCCTATGTGTTACGCGAACAACATTTTTCATTTCTTTCTCTTCCTGTATTCCTTAAACCCCTTTATCCCTATTTATAGTCTGAATTTCGAAACATTCCGTATCATATTTAACTTAAAATGCAAGAAGAACATTTGCACAAAATGTGCCACGCCCGACGCTTAATAGTTTTCGAGACTTGGTGAACGGCAAAAAATAAAAAAAAAAGTCATTCAGGTTCCTTTTCCACCCCCTAGGTGCCTTGTTTCGCAAGAGTATTGTCTTATCTGCAGCTTAAAGTGCAATGATTTGATCTGGTTTGATTTGATTATCAATTTTGTGTTCTTTTTAACGACGAGACTATATAAGACGTGGATTTAAAGCTTAATCTGGAATCCGAACCACATGATCTCCAGCTGGGAATCGAACGCAGGTCTTCTACACCAAAAGCGCTTGTGATAACGACTTAGCCAAGAGAGAGAGAAAGAGAGAGAGAGAGACATCTTTAAAGTACAAGGAAAACATTTGTACAACAAGTTCAAGATGCTAAGCTTAATAGTTTCGGAATTTGGCTCGCATGAAGAAATTATTAAAAGCTTCTTATCCTTTCTTAGGGATCTCATTTTGAAAAAAAAAAATATTGTGTTATCAACAGCTTGAGGGTATGGCTATACCGAAATTTTCCTATTCATCCTTTCCTTTTTCTCCTTCAACGGTACGAAAAAAAAACTTATTGTTTAATTGAACCTGGTGATACCGCATACTGAATCAAGTTTCATATCTCCTATTAGCTTTCAGGAAACAAACGGCTGTGTTCTTTGCAGTGGATGATCAATTAAACAGCGTGTAGATTTGCTACCCACACACACACACACACGCACAAACAAACACATACACATACACAGCAATTCTGCTTAATTAGAGTAAGGTTGCAAGTGTTTTCTTTACTGGACAACTGCTGTTGTTGCCTGACCGTACGAAACTCTTCGACGTTTTTGCTCCTAATTGTGATGTTCTTCTTAGTTAGGAAACTTGATAGTTAAACTCGTTATAAGCACGTTATTCTATGAAGGGTGAAAGTAGATTAAAGATAGGATAATTTAAGAGTGAGAAATTTTCGTATAACCATACCCTAAAGTGTAGAGATAACGTTAATACAAAAATTAACCGAGCTCTATCCGAACAAGAATTTTAGAAATGATCCAAAAATGAATCAAAAGATTCCGATCTTGGCCAAGAATTTTAGGAATGATCAAACAAATGCATCAAATATTACGATCTTGAACAATAATTAGATTTTGGATCAGGGGCCACAAGAGTTTGGAACGGCCCCTAAATGGAGTTTTCGCATTTTTTTACGGAATAAGCACATCATACTGTGTTAAGTGATACTTTGGGTTTGGCTACACTATATAGTACTCCAGATATAAGGAGTACAAAAACTATTTGATTGAATATATTGAATTTTGTGGATCAAGGGCCACAAGATTTTTAAACGGCTCGTAAATCGAATTTTTGTATTTTTACTTATAAGCATTGCATACTGAGTAAATTGTTAGTTTTCGTTTTACTACACTATGTGCAGTTTTCAAAATATGTGGCGTACAAGAAAATGTTCCATTGTCTGAAATATATTGAATTTTGTGGATCAGGGGCCACAAAATTTTTGAACGGTCCCTAAATCGAGTTTTCATATTTTATGCGGAATAAGCACATCATACTGAGTAAATTGTTCTTTTGGTTTGGCTACACTATGTGTAGTTCTAGAGATATAAGGCAAAAAAAAATTGCCTGAAATATATTCGATCTTTTGATTCAAAAAGCAATGCAAGCAAAAGTAAGCAAAATATACCAGTAAGAGTGTGGTTTTAGTTTTTGGCAGAGGGTTTAATTGGCTCATATTTCATTGCCACAATGAACCTCGCTATCGAGCGACGATTACACATTTCTTGTGGAGTGCATTGGATTTTGCCACCATGTGATCCCAACAATACGGTGCCACTTGTCACATCGTGACTGCAGCAATTGATCATTTGTATGAAAAGTTTGGAAACCACATAAGTTCACGCAGGAGGGACATCAACTTGCCGCCTAGATTATATGATCAGACACATTCAGATCTTTATGTGTGAGGTTATTTGAAAGAATAAGGGTATGCAAGCAACAACCCCCAAATAATTCAGGACTAAGGATAACATTAGAGGTTCTACCGCAGCATTTGGCATGCTTTAAGCGCAAATGTCGTTGAAAATTTAACGAAATACTGATTGTTTGCCGCAATTCCGGACAGAACCATACGTTTGGCATCTTCCAGTGTTAACCAGGACATGTGTTGTTTTCATTTCAACATTAAAGCTTTTTTCACTTTCCTATTATTTATAGTTTTATTTAACAAATTAAAAGTTATATCGAAATTTGAACACATTTAACCATGCAAATTCTGAACTAGTTAGAACAACTTTTTCTTTATTTATTTTTCAGGCAGAGTTAAAGCAACAGTGACAGTCACTATAAGGTTGAAACATTATTATTTTGTCACTTCTGTGAACATCGTGAATCTTTCGGAGCTGTGCCATAGTTGGAGAGACATCTTGATGTTCCTATACAGGACCATGTAGTTACAATTCAAAATCGAATAGCCGTTCAAGTAAAAACAATATATTTTTAAATCCCTTGTTTTTCACCAGTACCAGTCACCTCAAAATCGAAATGTTCCAGTAGTCGTCAGGTTTTTGTACCAGTGTCCGTCACTCGCATAAGTTGGCATAATTTATTCAAAAACTAACTGTTGATCAGTTTAACGTTAAGAATAGAGTGTCAAATACTAAGCTTAAGAACCGCATTTCACTTTTAGCACTCAAGAAAGAAAAACATTTTTTTACATATTTTAAAAGCAATTGTAGAAAGAAAAATGTTAACTGAATTCAAAAAGTTAAGTATGTATCTCTTTAATCTTAAGAGTACAATATAAAAACTAAGTTTAATAACTATACTTCACTTTAAGCACTCAAGAATGAAAATAAACATGTTTCTATCGTACATACTTTCTAAAGCAATTTGAGAAATGAAATGTGTTAACTGAACTCACAATTTAACTATACATTACCCTAAGTTTAAGAACACACTATAAAATACTAAGATTAATACTATAAGGGGATACTGGGGATACCGGGGATACTCACGAGAAAAAAATTGAGGCTGCCTCCTCTCGTAAAGTTGCCGAGAAAGTTACGTCTCGTCTCTAAAACTATATCTGTTTCTATTGGGAGAGCTCTGTCTTGATTAGAATTTCGTAACGAAAAATTTTGTCTCGTCTCGTCCGTATCCCTAATCAGGCCCGTAGCCAAAAACTTCATTTCGGAATGGGTTCGATAAGGCTTTACGATATCCGGATTTATATATTGATAATCAATATCGACCAGATATCGAAATATGAAATATAAATAATATCGAAAGTATCGATATATCAATCAAAAATTTCCATATCGATGTTTTTATATTTGAAAGTATCAATCGTTCGATCAAAATATTGCAGAGCCCTAGGCTCCAACTGTTGCTACCTTTAAAATTAATGCAAAAGTGCTAACTAATCTTCTATAAGTTGTGTTTTCTCGGGGATGGGGACTGGACCCCATGGGCCAACTCCCTGGTTACGCCTCTGCTCATGATTCACATAATCGGGATGTAACCAAGATGGAAAATCATGACAATCGAAGTGGTTTGATAATTTTGAGTTTAACGTCCTTTCAGCAGCGAGGCTATATGAGACGGGACCTACTGATTAACGTGGAATCCGAACCACATGAGCTCCCGCCGGGAATCGAACCCGGGTCTCACGCGCCAAAGGCGCGTACGCTAACCGCTTAGCTACGGAGGAGCTCAAGAATCGAAGTGTGGACAGACTAATGGAGAGTAAAGGAAAAAAAAAGAATTATACCGCTGACCACTGGGTCACCCATTAATTAGATATCAAATACACGTACATATGAATTACTGTAATTATTTAGTAAACTTCAGACATTATTTCACTTTATTCTTACCCCTCCCCCAGCAGGTTTGTAGTGCGTGAAATTTTCTTCCAAAAATATTTAGTGGGGGAATTCCCCAGTCTCCCCAGGAGATAGCAAACTTCACAGTTTTAATAAAGCGGCCGAAAGTTGTGTTGATAATTTTTATTCCCGTGGCAACTATTGGTTCCTTTAATACACAAAGTATGATCCAGTAGGCGTCAGGTGTGGCGATCTCTAGTACAAGTACGTAAAATGTGATCCAGTAGTCGCCACTTTCATTAACTCATAAAATTGCTAGTAGATGTAACGTCTGGGACTATAAAAAGATTAATAAAAGCTATAGTCTCGCAGTTGATAAATGCCCCAAAACAAACCTGATTCGCTTACGTTTTTATACAAGTGAATACTCTCCTGTACGTTGTTCCATTACACACTTCGCTACTTTTCCTCAAAGCATTTCTCCACCAAGTATTATTTTGTTGCACATCACGTGACGTGGTGCGAAAGAGTGTAACGAAACTAGCAGTGTATATCCAGTGATTTATCTACACCCCCTAATACCCCCCAGCAGACCCGAAAATTTCCGGACACCTTCACGGAAATAAATTCCTTACACCCCCAAATAGGGGGGTGCAATATTAAAAAGATTAATTCTCGTTATGCATAAAGCCCTCCAGGACTCTCTAGAAAATATTTTAAATGATCTTTGAGCAGAACGAGAATTCTCGTTCTTCCTAATCTTTGGAAACAGGAAATTCTATGCGATGAGGAAATTTTTTAGGCAAATGCAGCACCGAAAAGCTTGGCCCCTAGTGTCTTTGTATGCAAATTGGAACTCATGTATAAAATGTCTGTAGTAACCAGGGCGGGAACTAAATCCAAGCGGTCAATTTGTAAGGAAAATTCTGACGAGGACAAAATCGCAGGAGTATATATTGGATGTACAAGTGCACACCCTATTTGATCATTTTTTCCCTTCAATTGTCATATATTCTAAAATGTTATCTGTATTTTTTCAACTGAAATAACTTTTTCTTTCTCTAAAAATGCTGAAAACAATAAAACGTAAAAATGTTGTAATAAAAGTGCAGATTAGCTTTAATTACTTTCACACATACCCATATCAAAAGTTCTGGGTATTTCTATTCATTATACTTTTAATACATTTAAAATACGTTTAGCATATTGCAGTAAGACCATTCATTTTAATTGCGAAAAGTAGCTGTGATGCTATTTGATTTTAATAAAGTTGTTGTACTGTGGTAGCATACAGCAGTCTTTTATTTTGAGTAATGTATAAATATTTATTTTAATTATGAAATACTGATCAAGATTTTGCCCTGTTTTGTTTTGTGTTTAGCAAACATCAAAATGTGAAATATGTACTTACTATAACAATCTTACGTCTTTTTATTGGGTTTTCAGCATTGTTTTTAAAAGAATGTTATTTCCGTAAAGTGAAGAATTTCAGATAATATTTTAGATGCATAACAGTTGAAGAAAAAAAAACATTCTTTTATTAATCTGCGCCTATGATTCTGTCGCTTGAATTTAGTCCGTTTTGTCTGAATTTTCCTTGGGGTTTGTCCTCTTGAATTTTGTCCTGCATTCGTAATAATCCGTTTGGTAATTCTAACAGAGGCTGTAAGATGAATAACGATTTCTTCAAGTTTCATCATAAATATTATATGTTATTCTTCTTGTTCTTCTCGGAAAAATGACGAGGATATAGTTCTTTATCAGCAGTGTTATTCACATCTACTTTGGTAAAGATGAATGTGATTTTTAAAAAAAGAAAAGAAAGAAAAGAAAAGAATACCAGCGGGTAAATGGAAAATTGATTGACTCAGTTGCAAGAAAGCCTTTTGACATTGTAATTGAAACAAACAAAATAAGCTTAATTCGGCATAATATCAAATTATTTCACATCTAGATTTTGTTCACTTTTTCAGTAGTTCATCTCTAACATGCTAAGAGTCACAGTATGTAAAAGGTGCCACAGGTCACATCCTCAAGACATGTTTGGCCATATATTAAGTAAACAATGAAAAAGGATGAATAAGGTGACTCTTAAGAAAGAATGTCAGTGTTCTACATCAGAACTCCTTTTTTGACATCACCTTATTAGTTGATTTGTCTTATACACATAATTTTATACTATATGCAATAGTATCATATATACTTCTATTTTCATATTTGTATTGAAAATGTTAATAGCAGCAATACAAAATATCAGTATCAATATTGAAATACTTGTATGTTTTTTAGTAGTTTCAATCAAATCAAAAGGTCAGATAATCGGGGATAAGGGCCGTCTACGCAACTTTTTGCATTGTTTTAGTGGGTAGACACGGGCCTACCCAAAAATTTTGAAAAATATATATACACTAGAAGATGCTAAATATATTTTCCACTTTTTATATTAACGGTAAATAATTATTTAACAAACAGCATCAACAACTACTGTAAAAGTAATTTCCTATTGTCAATCAATCAAATATGCATATGTATCCATACGCTAGGGAGCACGCCTACTCAAAATTAAAATCCTAAAGCCGCGCCTGACTGCGAGCCTTAGCATGTTGGAGGTGAACTACTGGAAAACTGAAAAGAATTTTGTTGTGAAATTACTTGATACTAGACCGAAGTATGTTTTATCTTCGTTTCAGCTACAATGTCAAATGGCTTTCCTGTAACTGAGTCAATCAATTTTCCATTTCTCTGCACGTAGCTTTTTTTAAAATCACATTCATTTTACTGAAATAGAAGTAAATATCACTATTAATAACAGAACTGTATCTAATCACTTTCCCAAGAACAAGTAGAATAACATCTCAAATTTGTGACAAAACTTAAAGAAATATTTATTCTTCTTATAGAATATGTTACAATTACTAAAGAAAAAATGTCTTGATGAAATCCCTCCCTGGACAGGATTCCTCATCTCGAGAAATTAGGCAGAACGGGAATTCCCGTTCAGCTTAAAGATCATTTTAAAAAAATCTACAAAGCACTGGAGGGCCTTTAGGCAGAACGGGAAGACATCATCAAAAATCTTGCTATTCTTTTTTTTAAGATTTTGAATTCTTGTTTTTAAGTACCAATATAATAATACAACTTACTTTCGACAAGACAAATTTGCAAGCAAAGCACGCAACACAAGATTGAATGGAAATCAACCTTTACACGGCTGTGATGGTCACAACAACGTTTAACTAATCGATTGCCAACGATTTCATCTCGACGTCACACCAAGCACGAGAAAGTCGACGCTAATTGGCTCTGGCTGAGGAAGGAAATTCAATGCAGTCATTCGTTGCACCAACAAATTTTAAAATTTGTAAAAAAAAAGAAAAGAAAAGAAAAAAGTAATGCAAGATTGCACCCCACCAAATTTTTTGGACACCCCCTAAGTTCAAAATTCTGGATAAGCCACTATGTATATCTGACCTTTTAATCTCATTTGCTTTTCTTATTTTAATGATTTTAGTGCGTAAAGGACGGGCATTATTGCAGTGACTGTCTCTAGTGCTTTTACTCTAAATCACTGAAGGTTCAATGATTGACAAACTTGAGGAACCGAGTGTCATGAAGTTTTCCCCTATTCAGGAGAAATCAACAAAGGAGATCCACGAAGAGATGAAAGAAGTCTATGGGGGTAAAAGTTCATCCTATGAGACGGTATTCAAGTAGAAACGGCAATTGCAAACTGGATACATGACCATCGCGGACGCCTTTAGATCTAGAAGACCATTTTTCACTGATAATAGCGCCTTCACGGAGAAGTTGAAAAGATCATAATGGAATACAGGAAGGTTACCATTTAAAATTTTATGTGTGCAATAGGTATAAGTTATGGGTCTGCTAGGAATATCATTCACAATCAACTGGATCTTCAGAAAGTGTCAGTACAGTGGGTGACTGCTCACACCTTTCCAAAACAGAAATCACGTGGATGCTGTAAGATGGATAAAAATGGCCTTTTTGGCAGGCTAGTGACAATGGATGAAAATTGGGTTTATTTTTATGACCCAGAAGCAAAGAAAATGAACAAACAATGGAAAAATTCTTCCTCCCCCAACCCGTAAAAAGGCACGAGTGCAGAAGTCTCCCGCAAAGGTGATGCTTTCCTTGTTCTGGGACTGTAAAAGGGTCATCATGACAGATTAGCTACCATATGGGCAAAACTTACTAGTACCTATTATTCCCATCTCCTGACTAAGTTACGAGAGGAACTGAAGAAGCAACGTCAAGGATTGATCACAAAAGAGGTTCTGCTGTTGACAGATATTGCATCAGCTCATTCCGACATGCATCCATGATGAAGACAGTAGAATTAAAATATGGAATATTGTCCTACCCTCATATTTACCAAACTTAGCACCAAGTGACTTTTTTCTTCCCAGAAATTAAGCATTCACTAAGCGGACGCCATTTTGATAATAGGGATGGCGTCATTTCTGAGGTTGAATTGTGCTTTCAAAGCCCAACTGCAGACTTTTACAAAATGGGCTTACGGAAAGTGAAGAACTGCTTTCAAAAATGTGTCGCTAGGCATGATGACTACATAGAGAAGGATAAATACCATCATGGGGTCAGAGTAATCCAGAGTGGATTTCTTCTAGGTGATTGTACGAACTTTTTGATATGCCTTCGTATATATGTTATTGAGACATCTAGTATTATATTATTGAGACATCTAATACTAGCGTAGATCTATACGACAACGATTATTAAAGAGGAAACTTCATAAATAAAATGGTAAAATGCAATGAAGGAAATGTGAAAAAATGAGACGGCAAGACGCAAATTGTCAAAATAGTACTACTGCTTCTTTTTGATGAAGCAAAACAATTACCAACCACAAGTCGCCACAACTATAAAAATATAATTAGATATATTGTTTGCAAACCGCAAAACCTGCAAATGTTTATTGTGTGTATGCAACCGTTTTCAAAATCCTACTTAAGCCCTCAGTGGGATCCAAATCCCATGAAATGCATTTTTTTCCCCTTTATAGTTTCAACGTAACTTCACATCTTTTCAAAGAACTGACTTTTTTTTCTCTAGAGAAAACCAAGAAATCCCATGCACATTACGGTAACGTTTTCCGTTGTCGTGTATTCAATGTTTAACAAGGTTTGTATCCCGGTGTATTTCGAGACCAGGTGGCGTTTACCTTTGCATGTGCACCAGGGCAATGTTGCCCATTCTGCGGAATGCGCGCTAATATTGTGATATCAAAGACGCTTTCAGACCAAACACAAGATCCGCAGTTGTTGTTGTGTTGCTTCCCTTGCAGTTCATATAAATTAACTATGTCAGAAAGACAACAATAGAGCCTAGCTGGTAGTCCCTTAGGCATGTATCTCGCTAGAATAAAACTAAGGAGAAATTACCTGTCTTAATTTTCAATGGAGGAGAAAATATGTTCACTTTCCTAATTTCGAAGAAAGAATAATTCTAGGCATATTTCTGTGATATTCTTTTCCTCATGAAATACGAGGATGCATCAAAATATAACAATGGTTAAACACTATTGCGATTGATTCTGTACAGTATAATGTTTTACGTCATTATGCAATAAGGAGGTTATGAAGAATAGTACCTACTATTAACCAATACCAGAGCTTGAATTCCATGGTGATGGTGAATGCACAGTATATCATGTAAAAACAATTCTCACATTATATGAGGTGTTTCAGCCAATTAGTGTCCTTTTCATTTTATTAATGACCAAATGAATTAACGTATACAAATAATCCATGCATACTAAGGCATCACTGTAAAGTGTATTGTTGTAAGTTCCATTACTGGGAAACAATGTGTGGCATGTTCAATATGTCCCCCACTCCTGTTGCGAACCCCCGCATGCTAATCGTGAAGTTCTGGAAAACCAGTCTACAGATATATCTATAAAAAAAATGTGCAGCAGTCAACGATTGCCATCCGCAAATCTTGCGGTGTACGAAGAGCTCTAGAGAACACTCTCTCCTTCAGGAATCTCCATAAGATAATATCAGGGGTTCAAGTCAGGGCTGGTAGGTGACCAGGAAAATCTGCAATCAAAGAGTGCCAGAAATCTACTTGACACCACTTCAATGTGATCGTTGAATTCAGGTGCGAACTACTCCCTCTCATCACGGTTAGCGTTCGTCAGTCCCTGGAATACATGAATTTTGTAGGGAAACTTCTACAGATCCTGCCGGAAAATACGTCAGGTGCTGTTCAACGATACATTATTTTCCATAGACAAACATCTCAACGATTTCTTTGTTGGAGAGCCCACAGTACTGCGACGAATGGCCTCAATGTTTCCAAATGTGCGAACGTAAGACTTACTCACCCCTTTCTTTTGCATGTCACATTTCCCTCGGCACGAAACTGCTTCATATACCTATTGATTGCTGTTTTATTCGGAGCACATGAACACTTTACTCCTTCCCAAACATTCTCTGGACGGTAGTTGTCGATTTCGTTTCAAGATACCACTGAACAACACGTCATTTCTATTCCGTCGTTAAGGGAAGCACCATTTTGAAGTATTATATATTTCAAGTGTTGTCAGATGTCAAAACAAACTCTGAACTCCAGTGTGCACGATGCTATCATTGACAACGTTCCATTATCTTTCGTTTGCTCACAGTAGTAAAATGAAAAAGGGACTAATTGACTGAACCACACGGATAATGTTGGCCACCATACTATCTCACCTCAAAGAGAGATCTCGTCAAGAATCACATTCAGTGTGCACAGTTGAATAAAACTACGTCTTTAAGTAGTATTGTTAAAGTAATAAATTATTTAGATTTGGCTCATGATTGTACGAACTGTGTACGAGGTACGCTTCATAGTACTCACGTTGGTCTAATTGCTAAAGCGTCTGCCTTTGATTCACGTGATTCCGGATTTGATTCCCTGTAGGAGATACTTAAAAAGTTGAGCGCGTTATGGTAATTTTTATTGCTCAATAGATAACAATAGGTGTACGTTCGGCTCTGAAACCAATAAACAAACCAAATGCTTCAATGTTTGTTTTGGTGCTAAGAAGAGGACATTTCATTATTTGAACGAAAGAGGACAATCCATTCTTCAAGAGGATCAGTTTGACTATTCTGAAGAATTCGATCACCAAATGAAACTACGTTTTCCGACGGACAATCTAACAATGTGATAGCAAAACAACGTACCTAGCAGCACCTATTGCTATATTCCGGTATGTTAATATCATGTAATTCCATTGAGTTGATCTATGTGTAAAATTGAATCAATTATGCCTGCTATCAGGGTCACCAATAAATTCCATGGGTGCCCAGACAAATTTTCTGGAAGAGTCCCCCAAACTGCGAGGATCCTCAAACTTATAAGTCTAATATTTGCATAAAGCGAAAACTTGTTCAATGTCATCATTCATCAATATATTAGCTAAATTAATTGAAATAGGCACAACACTTCAATCTCAAACTTACATCGCATGCATAACGCTGACAAAGCCAAATATGTTATAAAATAGAGGATCTGTTTGTACAACAAAAACATGAAACCTTATGTCACAGTTTCGGCACACCTACTCCACATGCTCCGCCCAATAAGATCGCAATATTTTGAGCCAACATTCATGGCGGCAACGAGAGTAGATGTGTCGATGCTCTGTCGTTTTTTTTTTTTTTTTTTTTTTTTGTGCTTCATTGAGTTAATAGGATCAAGATACATACGAGCAAATCCTGTATTTTA
Organism: Thermobia domestica; assembly: GCF_964235325.1. Classification (NCBI taxonomy): domain Eukaryota; kingdom Metazoa; phylum Arthropoda; class Insecta; order Zygentoma; family Lepismatidae; genus Thermobia; species Thermobia domestica. The sequence goes on from NC_137459.1 coordinate 51,182,681, forward strand.
TAACATTCTTGGACAAAGCCAAGCGTAACGAACGATTGCCAGCACTGTTGCCAACTTCGTATTGTGAAAATAGCAGATTAAAGATTCGAAAGTCACTAAATGTCTTTATTATTAATAGACTCAATTTTATATTTCTCACCAAAGTGTACTTAAAAGTCCCTCTGTTATATGGACACAACTAAACAACGCTAAATACTTCAGCTGAGAACGGGAAAAGTGGCTTGTAGTGAACTTGGCGTTTTTTATAAGCCGTTCATGGTAGGAAAATATTTTATCTATGTATGAAAACTACGGAACAGGAAAATTTTATTTATAAGAAAAAGGATACAGGGACCATTAATGATGAAAGTTAGAGTAGTCATCCAGTGTATATGGCAGATAATAAACATCAAAAGTGGCCGAATTGATTGTAACTGATGAAGAAATTCACTACGAGTCACAGTTTTGTGCTGTTGAATGCTGGCTTCTCCTTTTGACCACCTGCACATTAACATGCTTTGAGTGTAGTTTACAATCTACTCATGCAGAACGAGTAGACGAAATTTCATGAATTTTAGCATTTTTTAATGTTGAAGATATGCATGGCAACAGGTATCGCTCGAAGTGTAGCCAACGAGATCACATAAAATAGTGCAAAATTCGTGAACAAACCAGCCAGAATTCCACGCACACACACACACACACAAAAAATATGATTATTTGACAAATATCACCATAATCTCACCATACCTAATAAATATACATAATATTCTAATTAATTATAATATACTGTATATACTCAAAAATATAAGAAAATCAAAAGTACTGTGCTAAGGGACAGCGTTTACGGCGTTTAAAAGGAGGAGTTCCAACTTCATGTTCAACACTGTGAACGAATGAAAGGGTTGCGACGTTGTCACATCATTGTACACTCGAGATATATCTGTCATCTACCCTCGCTGTAACGTGTGTTGGTATCCACACCACTTTACTGCTCGGCAACATCGCATAACAGTCTTCGTTTTATTCGTTTAGTTCACGTGCCATCGATTAATATCCATGCTTTAAGGCACTCATTTTTTTTCTCGTTCTTTAAGTAAATTGACGAGCAAAATTTATGTAATGATTGATTTTCTTAATTTTATCTAGAAGTTTTCAGAATCCTTTCGCGTCACGAGAGATTCACGAAAGGTTGAATATAGCAACATTGACGTCATATTTATTTAGGATTTAGGATTCAGATTTCTGGGCTTTCGGCACATATGGCCATGTTATCCAGTCAAGTATGAGCGACGACTTCCCTGGGTGATCACATTATCCAGGGAGAGGGAAGCAAGAAAGGGCTGTGGAAGGAAGGAAACGGTCTGAGACCTATACGATAGGTACCACCGGCATTTGCCTGGTGAGAACAAGGGAAACCTTACTCACTCAGGATGACTGGCCTGAGAAAGCTCTTACACTTTACTCGATTGTGTGTTCTCACCGGGAATCGAACCCGGGACCGCCCGCACCAAAACCATATTTATTATTGAAGTATATTGAGTAATGACTTGTGTTATCTTTAGACGTTGAAAAATGCTCCCCATTTTGTTTCTACAATCATTATATCAATTTATAGTTTCATGCAATGCTATTTATTAAACAGGGTGTTTCAAAACAACACCGACAACGTTTGGGAGCTGATTCCTGACAACAAGATAAGACGAAAAGTATAGACCAACCTGGGTGCACAATTGCTTCCTTTCAGAGTTATAGGCTGCCGAAAACATAAAAAAAAATGAAATTTAAACGTTCATAGCTCCGAAACTATGGAACCTACCTTATCCGGGCCAAGACTTCATTTAGGAACTAATATGTGCTCTATCCAAATATTGTTTCAGAATCCTAAGGTACTCACGCAATAATTTTTACTGAGAGAGTTTGGTTACTGGCATATAATCTTAAGTACTCACCAACTACCTCTATAAAAAATATTTTTAACTACTGCAGGATTCCGGAACATGAATATTTGGATAGAGCACATACTATTTCCAAAGTGAAATCTTGACCCGACTACGGTAGGTCCCACAGTATTGGAGGTACGAACCTTGAAACTTAATTTTTTCATGTTTTCTTCAGCCTATAACTCCGAAAGGAGGAAGCATTTGTGCTCCCAGGTTGATCTACACTTTTCGTGTTACTTTGGTGTCAGTAATCACCTGCCAAACGTTGTCGGTACTGTTTTGAAACACCCTGTATAACACTGAAACAATGCTTGAGAACTAAGACTTGGATGAACTAATGTTACCATCAAACTGATGAAGTTTCTGGTCTTATCTCGATTTAAAAAGAAAATTATTTTCGTTTTTTTTCTTTCTTTCAACTTTCATCTCGTTTTCGAAAGCAGAATCCAGACGAAAGGATAAATTTATCGTTTCGTGGTCAATACTAGTGTTTGAAGATATTGGTCGAGTTGTAACAACAAGAGAAAATTAACCGTAAATTTGAGGGAAAAAAACGTAAATTACTTAGAGATTTTATCTTTCTCTTGTAATTCTAAACCAGTTCTTGAGAAACAACGAAGTATAGCATATGGCCCAATTTTTCGAGGCGAGAAATCCTGCCTCTTCCCTGCTTGCTCCTAATACGTAGAACTAAGACAACATTCCCAACGGTGCTGAGCTTAGAAATTTTATCTTAAGAAAAAGTGCTGAGCTCGCGTTCCCACAAGCGAAGAGCTCCTCTCTACTTTTCTATAACTACTTCTTTTTTTTTCATTTTTTTTATCCTATCATTCTTTTTTACCATAACCCGCCTTCCTCTTTTTCCTTAAATACTTGTCTCAGCTTTTCGTTCTTCGGTAACTTAAATCGTTTCACAAGCCGTTTTAAATCATTACCAAAACGGAAAAAAAAAAGTTAAGTATAATCTGGCCACTTCGTTTGAAGTTCATTATATATTCATAAGAGCTCAAATCTGGATTACATCAAACTTGAGACTAAAGAGAACGAAATTAGGTTGCAATTATTATTAGCTAAAATGCATGTAATATCAAAAATTTTCGATTAACATTTTTTTTCTAAAAAAATATGCATTCATTATTTCTTCTCCTTGGAACATAAGTTAATAATATTATTATTAATAATAATAATAAAATTAATAATTATAATTATAATAATGACTAACGCTATGGCCTATCAAACCCGAAGGTTCTGTAATGATATTGTTCAATTTTATTAAAAAAAAAGAAACGAAATTTTTCATCGACTTTCAAAATGTAGGACATATTTACCATTTGTAATCCTGTATCTGAAATGCTTATTTAAGAATAACAAGACAGTTTCCGATTCCAAAATAATTTTAGGTTAAGAAAAGAAAAGAAAACTGAAAACAAAAAGACAAACAGGTACTGTTCTATAAATCAAGGATGTAAAAGTGAAAGGAAGGACCTATATAAGTTTTCAAAAGAGGCATTGAAGAGGGCTTTTGGAAGGGAGATTACAGAAGATTTGCATTGAGTGTACGCCATGGGCGATTCCAGACGGGTGATCGGGGCGATGCCCCCCCCCCAGAACATCAAACTCTCTTCTTTTATATATAAATAAAACCCATCCCATAGTTCGGAGCTCTTAGAAGTAGCTCTAAGTAACAGTATTACAACCCACCGCCTCCCCAGAAGTCCGTCCTGGATCCGCCTCTGCCGTACGCTAGGCTGTTTGTAGTGATACGTTCAATCACTAAATTTCGAAGAGACAGGATAGCCAAAATATTCCTATTATAAGTTTATTTTTATTGTTATTAGCAATATTATTTCTATTAGAAAAAGAAGCTCACATATAAAGAAAATGGCAGGTCTCCTGCTAATTAAGATTTTAAAATAATAAAATTGATTTTATTGTAAATAATTTTATGGTAAAGGTCATGCAATAATGATGTGTTCGCAAAAGCTTTCCATTGACTTCTGTCCTTAGCCAACTGGATCCAATTTCTACTTCGTAATCTTAATTCTGCGAGATTCATCTTAATATTGTCTGCAAGATCCATCTTGTCTTCCCATCTGCGCCTAGGTATTCCCAATGGCCGTTCCCCGATTAGATTTCAAGCTAAATTTTTGAAAGTGTTCCTAATTTCTTTTATTCTGGCTACATGATCTTCTCACTTGAGTTTCTTAGATTTAATGACCAAACTATGTTCGACGAATGGTATAAAATATGCAGTTGTTCATTCTGAAGTTTCCGCCATTCCCCATTCCCGTTCCTCTTCTGTCTGAATATTCGCCTCAGGATTCTATTCTCAAATAATTTCACCTTGTGTTTTTCCCTTAGAGTAAGAGACCATGTTTCTAAGCCTTCAGCAGAACAGGCATGATTATCGTTTTATATATTTTAAGCTTCAAATTCCTCGACAGAATTCTCGAAAACATATTATTTTCACCTGAATAATAAGGCAAATTCCCTGTTTTAAGTCCACATTTAATTTATTTGTGGATATGCATTTGGTCTGTTAATATTGATTCTAGGTATTTGACAGTATCCACTTTGTCGAGAGTACTATTTGATATTGTCACGTGTCCATAATTTGCAGTATTACAATCCCGGTAAATTTCTATCTACTTAGTTTTCTTTGCGTTTACTTCTAAACCCAGGTCCCTGAAGGAGTGTAACTAATCTATGCATTTCTTTCTACTGTTCTACTATCATCCCCTGTCAGATTTACGTCAACATCATACGTCATAACCTAGTGAATACCATTAAACTCTAGGCCATGGTTGCTATCTTTGATTATCCTTTTAGCATACTCCAAAACAAAGTTGAATAATAATTGCGACAACTCATCTTCCTGTTTCAGACTATTCTCGACGTGATAACTCGTGGACAACTACCTTCCTACTCGGACTTAATTTTGGGATTCATTTAAACATATATTGATTAATCTAATTACTTCTTTGGTATTCCAAATTCGGTGAGAATGTTGTACAGTGTTTCCATTCTAACCAAGTCGTAGCCCTTTTTAAAATCAATAAACATTGATGCACCGGAGTATTGTATCCCCACTTCTTTTGAGTATTTGTCGAATGGTACATATATAGTCGATAGTGGATCGGTTCCGTCCAAATCCCCACTTATAACCTCCAATGGTTTTCTCTACTTTGGTTGTTTTCTATCCATAATAATCAACTGCACCTAATACATGTATAATATTAAACGCAATTCTTCATTTTACCCGCAAAAGAATACCTTTTTTTTATGCATTTCATAGAAGCAATTAATTATATTTTTTTGTTACGTCCATTCTTTTTTACTTATTGTTGTGAAGTGTTTTCACATTCAATCAGTTCTAGAAGTCTATCTTACTTTCAATATTTGTAACGTAATTTACAAAGATCCCCTGGATGTTATGTAGTACTAGCATATATTACCCGCGTTCGCTGTATTGAAATAAATAATTTAAATGCACATTGATATTGCTGATTTTGGATCATTTTAATGTGTGTTACCCCTCATCCTCAAGAACTGTAGATTCAACACTAATATCGGTGGGGACGCGGCAGAAGTCCTAAAAGGCAGAAGTCCTAAAAATCATTTCGCGGCAAAAGTCCTAAACGGCAGAAGTCCTAAAAGGCAGAAGTCCTAAAAATCATTTCGCGGCACAAGTTCTAAACGGCAGAAGTCCTAAACTGCAGAAGTCCTAAAAGGCAGAAGTCCTAAAAATCTCTTGTAGCGCTACCATCGCGTCCGTAAGAAGAATACTGTCAATATGTTAGTCAAAGTTTTAGATATACTGTTTCAAATTACAGAACCTTAGTTCTTACAAGTTATTTGTATAAATACATATTCTATCGTTCTGAAATAATAAATAAATAAATAAATGAATGAAGCCTATTGTCCTTTCTTGCTCTTTCCATGATATATTTCTATGTTGACAAAATTTTAACAAATTTTAACTTCCTACCAAATGTAATTCCCAGATCTTTCATAATGTCTGTTTTTCTCTATTTCCACACCATTGACCTCATATTAGTAACATAATATTGTGTTTTAGTTATGTACGTCATAAAATTTGCTTTCCTTGTGTTGTTTTGAAGTAAATTATTTTTACACATATATTTCTTGTACACAAGTCTTTCTGTAGCAAATAATTGTCATGCTCGTAATTAACTACTCCTTACTCGTTATCATTATTAATAATAATTTTAGTGTTACTAACATAGTTGTTACCGTTGGAATTAAATCCGTTCATATTGGTATTGTGGCAACTACTTACTACTGAAATGTCTAGTGAGCTTTTGTCCTAATTAAGTAAACTTTGGTGGATTTTTGTTATACTCTTAATAAAATACGCTCCGCATAGTATATATTGCAATTCTGAATGTTTGCTTGGTTTCGGAAGTCTGGTAAAATATGCTTTTTAAACATTTTTTTATTTTTTATTTATTTATTTATTTTTGCTTTAGGAATTTGTCTTGGAATTCTCGTATCTCCATTCGAAAGAAACTAATTTCTTAACTAATTATGTAATTAATTCTTAGAATGAAATACGAGGGTCATTCGGAAAGTAAAGAACGTTTTTGTATAAACACTTTAATAACTGATATACAAAGGCGAAATTTGTGTTACATACTATGTGATACTTACGTTACTTTTCGACATAGTCGCCGTGTAAATTTAAACACTTGTCATACCATGGTACATGTTTTTCTATGCTTTCGGCATACACAGTTGCCGCCAAACTGTTGAACCAATCACTAACACCTTCCTTAAGTTCATCATCACTGCCGTAGTGGCTTCCACCCAAAAAGTCTTTCAACTTTGGGAACAGGTGGAAGTCACTGGGGGCTAAGTCTGTACTATAGGGTGGATGCTCCCAAACTTCCCACTTAAACTGCTGAAGCAAGTCCCTCGTCAATGCCGCGGAGTGAGGACGGGCATTGTAGTGGAGGATGACGCCGCTGGTCAGCAATCCGCGCATTTTGTTTTGAATCGCGCGGCGAAGTCGACGTAACGTCTGACAGTAGGCAGCTGCATTTATGGTCTCACCTCTCTGCATGTAGTCAACGGGCAAAACACCCTTACGATCCCAAAAGACCGTACCATAACCTTTCTTGTGCTCAAAATTTGTTTGTTTTTTTTTCGGCTTTTTCGGAGAATTTGAATGGTGCCATTCCATGGATTGACGCTTTGTTTCTGGAGTGATGTGCGAAATCCACATCTCATCTCCAGTAACAATACGATTTAAAAGTTCATCGCCATCCTTATGGTAACGGCTGAGAAAAGTCAATGCGGCTCCCATTCGCTTGGTTTTGTGTTCCTCCGATAACAGTCGAGGCACCCACCTTGCACTAATTTTTGTGTAACCAAGTTCACCACTGACAATTTCGTACAACAAAGTTCTTGAAATTTCAGGAAAGAATTCGCGCAGCCCATCAATAGTGAATCACCTATCCTCTTGAATTTTCCGATCAATTTTTCCTTTGAGTTCGTCAGTCACAACAGAAGGCCGGACCGAGCGTTTCTCATCGTGCACATTCGTCCGTCCATCACTAAACATAATGCACCACTTACGAACTGATGCTTCATTCATTACATTTCCATACACCTCAGTGATTTGTCTATAAATTTCTATCGGACGCACTTTTCTTGCATTCAAAAATCTTATCACACTACGAACGTCACACTTGGCGGGATCAGTAATTGTATCGCACATTTTAAAGTCGCACAGCGAAGCAATAACGGACCGTAGCGGATCGCAGCTGGTGCCAGACTGAGGCTAAAGCATGCCCAGGTCAATAACCCAGCGGCAGCGGGGGTGGGGGAACACGCGCACGCGCTAGCGCGAAACGTTCTTTACTTTCCGAATGACCCTCGTAGGTTGTATTATGTAACTCGTGTATAAGTGCAGAGCAGATAGTGATAATAATAATCTTAGTAGTACAAATATAGCTCTTACTGTTGGAATTAGCTACGTTCGTAACATTATTGCCAACTAGTTGCTGCATCGTCCCAATTTCGTGTGGTGGTGGCGAATTTCAGAACTAAAGCAAGTGAATGAAAAAGGCAGAAGTCCTAAACGGCACAAGTCCTAAAAGGCAGAAGTCCTAAACGCCAAAAGTCCTAAAAATCATATCGCGGCACAAGTCCTAAACGGCAGAAGTCCTAAACTGCAGAAGTCCTAAACTGCAGAAGTCCTAAATGGCAGAAGTCTTAAACTGCAGAAGTCCTAAAATTTAGGTCTAGTGCCTATATTTTTAGAACTTCTGCCATTTAGGACTTCTGCCGTTTAGGACTTCTGGATGTCACCCATATCGGTCAGTTTTGATCATATATACATACATATATATATATATATATATATGTGTGTGTGTGTGTGTGTGTGTGTGTGTAGTTTCCCCTCCCCATGTTGCGGGCCATGGCATCGGAAGTGTCACCGATCATCTCAGCGAGCCCCAAAAATGTGGATTCAGCACTATTAACAATCATTTTCTATGATTTTAAATATCTCTTCCTCCCCTCCCCCAAATTGTGGGTTTGAATTTGAATTTAAAGTGGGTCGAAGAATCACTATTCATCTGAGGGACCAAGAAAACTATAAATTGTAGTGGCCATTTTCAATCATTTTCATATATATCTCTTTCTCCCCCTCCCTCAAGTGGCGGAGCTGATTTTGTATTTAAACTGCGGAAGGGTCACTCTTCATCTGAATGATCCCGAAAACTATGTACTAGATACTAATATTGGTCATTTTCGAACATCAGAAGTGTCACTGTTTCTCTCATCGACCCCGAAAACTATGGATTCAACACTAATATTAGTCGTTTTTAATCATTTGTAAAATTTCTTTCCCCCTTCCCCTCCCTTATGCTGCATCGTCAAAGTGAACAGCCTAAAGTAATCCCTGCCCCTAAACTCATGTATGTTGAAAATTTGATTGAGATCGGTCTGGTGGTTCAAGAGTTATTAGGTTTTATATATTTTTATATATCTGCCCCTCTCCTCCCCCTCCCCTAAGGTCTACCGTGAAAGTGATATGGTAAAAGCCACCCCAGATCCGAACTTCATCAATATTGATTTTTTTTAAAGATCGGTCGGGTGGTTTAAGTGCGATGAAGTCACAAAGACGGTCACTTTTATTTTTATTCTTTATATATATATATATATATATATATATATATATATATATATATATATGTTCCCCTCCCCTAGGTTGTAACACAAAAGTGAAATAACGAAAACATCCCAGGCCTGAACCTTGTCTATGATTAAAGTTTAATCAAGATAGGTCTGGTAGCTCAAGAATTATTAAGTTTCATTATTTTTTTTTAAGATTTATCCACTCCCCTTCCTCTCCTTTAAGTTCTATACTTAAAATGATATGATCAAAATCACCCCAGGTCCGAACATGATCCATATTGAAAATCTGATTAAGATCGGTCAAGTGGTTTAAGCGTGATGAAGTCACACAGACAGTCATTTTATTTTTATTATGTTTACATATATCTCCCTCTCCCCCTCTCCTTAATTCCATTGTAAAAGTGAAATGAAGAAAACATCCCAGGCCCGAACCTTATCTATGTTGAAAGTTTGATGTAGATCGGTCGGGTGGTTCAAGAGTTATTAAATTTAATTATTTTTATAGATTTATCCCTTCCCCCTCCCCTAAGTTATACAGTTAAAGTGATATGATAAAAAACACCTCATATCTGAACCTCATCTACGTTGAAAATTTGGTTAAGATCGGTCGGGTGGTTTAGGCGTGATGAAGTCACAAAGAAGTCACTTTTATTTTTTTTTTTTTTACTTTTTTGACATATATCTCCCCCTCCCCTTCATTGCACTGTAAAAGTGAAATGACGAAAACATAACAGGCCCGAAGCTCATCTATGTTGAAAGTTTTATCGAGATTGGTCCGGTGGTACAAGAGTTAAGTTTTATTCATTTTGGCATATTTTCCCTCCTGCACTCCCCCTCGCCTAAGATCAACTGTCAAAATGAAATGACAAAAAAAAAAAAAAAATCCCAGGTTTGAACTTCATATATGTTGAAAATATGATTGAGATCGATCGGGTGGTTCAAGAGTTATTAATGAACAAACATAGTCACTTTAACTTTCATATTTATTGATTTTTTATATCTCCCCCCACCCCTCCCCGACGTTGCTCCGTCAAAATCAAATGAAAAAAAAAAAAAAACAATCCCAGTCCCAAACCTCACATACATTGAAAATTTGATCAAGATCGGTCGGGTGGTTCAAGAGTTACTAAATTTTATTTAATTTTCTCTGTCACCCTCCTCCCCCTCCCCTAAGATCCACAGTCAAAGTAAATAGCTAAGAACACTCGCAGGCCAGAACCGCATCTACGTTGACAATTTGTTCAAGATCTGTCGGGCGGCTAAAGAGATTAAGACTCACAAACATAGTCACTTTCAATATATATATATATATATATATATATATATATATATATATATAGTGTTCAATTCTAGTTGAATAATAAACAATGGCCGTTATTTTTTATTACATTTTTAGAGGTACACTGGAAGTATTGAAATTCTAAAAAGTAAAGCATCATATCGTACGAGTTATACATTCCAACACCACATATTTGTATATGAGGTTCGTATATCTCTCAGGCCTTTGTTTCAGAGCCAAATGATAATGAAAAATAAAGAATAACCATTTCTACAGTCTAAGATGAATCTTTATTGTTTGGAGTGTTTTGCCCAATGAACACCATATATTACTGGCATTATAATAAATTGTGTGTGTAATGTATTTGCTTATTACATACTGCGTACAAGAATAAAGAAAACACTGATCATACTCGTAAATGAATTAGAAACTCCAACAGGAAGTAGGCTCAAATCTTGCAAACGGTGTGAGATATTAAAAAAAAAAAAAATACAAAAATTCTTCCTTTATTATATTCTTTGATTTTTTTTTAATCAAGACCTCCTTTATTTGTGTATATAGAGGGATATGTCCATATATTGTGAGGAATTACAAGGAAATTCATGCTCATATATGAGTGATTCGCTATGTAGAGAGCGCAAGTTCAGCTAGTTGTAAGTTAAAAAGCATATTTTAAAAAATGTCTAAACTCCCCATTATTGCGACATATCTAAGGCTGTAGCTGTTTATGCACTTTGTACTCATTAAAAATATTATATGATTAGGAGCAACTACAACTTAAGTGCATGTACATTTAGAGGAAAATTGCACGAAGCAAATGTAATAATGATAATAATAGTAATAAACAATTTGAGGCATCAAGTTGCGTGTTTGAAAGGCCCTTTTGCAGAAATCTGTGTACGCCACTGATAAAAGTAATGGCACAATATGATTTGCTAGTATTAGCTGTGTCACTGGTAAACCATTTTTTTAAATAGCCATATATATATATAATGCTCATATCGTACGTATATATATTACTTTTCTTTATTTTCTTTACCAAGCAGTGGAGAAAGCATTCTTAATTTATAGAAGAATGTTTGAAACATAAAACACTCCACAGATGGCTGACTTAGTCATATAATTCTTTTTTTATCTCTATAAACTATACAGTATATCATGGTCACAAAACAAATATTTATTTCAAAATGTTAAGGTAGTTTCAAAATAGCTTAAGATAGAAGGAAATGGTAACTTCAGATAGCTTTAAAAAGTTTTAAGAAATCGACTGCATAAAATGTATCCATTTTTAAGGGAAAGTCAAGTCGGGAAGAAGAAAATGTCAGAAGTAAAGTAATACAAAAGAAAAGTTATAATACTTTACGAGTTCACTCAGTTTATGTCTTTTCTTGAGCTAGTTAGCGCTATAACATAAACTTAAATGGTTTATAAATAACACTTCCCGGCTTAAACACTTGACACTTTCCAGATTTTCTCTATAACAGTTTCTCTATTGTGTATTTGTTTGACTGGTGAGTATAATGCAAATCCACCATATGCAGAAAGAAACGTCTCTTATTTGAAAATTATGACATACTCTACCCCTTTTAACCCATTATCCTTTACGGCATCATAACTCCCACTAATACTTGTCATGAAAAGCACATCCAACAGAAAACTTCTTAGAGTTGTGACTTGCTCCATCGTGTCTTGCATTCTGAGATTGTACTTGAAGACAGCTTCAATATATGACACGGAAGTACGTCATTTCCTTGCTCTTATCATAAATTCGTGAAAGAAAATAATATATTTAGGACGTGACATGTCCTTACACTCTCAAAATCCTAACGAATTTCTCTAAAACTCATCATCACGTTTCAGGCTATAAAATATCATCATCATTTGCACAAACTTTTAGAACTAGTGAATTTCATCTCACAATTTACTGTAAATTACTTCCAAGATCTGTGCAAAATCTTTGTCAAACTTCGCAAAGATTAATTTTCAAGAACATGTATGAGACAGGACAATCCCAAGTTGACCATAACGATTCTGTGTCTTTGTTTTTAAGCATTCATTTTATTTGCATTAAAAATTCGTCTTTGAGGAAAGTCAATATAACCAGGAAGCTGGTAAGCTATAGATGCATAATAACAACTACACATTTTTACTTAGAGAAAAGATCATTTAAGAAATCATCATAACGTATCAATGACATTGCAAAATAATCCAAAAATAAGAAAAAAAGTAGCAGGTCAGGTGTACATCACATCAAGGAGTTTGATTTGTATAGCGTGATCTGTTCTCAATTAATATTGAAACCAGAAGCACTTGTAGATTTCTACCATACGGTTTTAATAGAGACTAGCCTTGGACTAGCTGGGGGCTGCGCCCCCAGACCTCAACGTTTGCTTAGTCTACAGCCTTGTACTTTTTAAACCCATAACTCTACGGAACTTCAAGTTTATTTTCCTATTTCAACTGTATAAAAGATCAGATTTTGTATCCCAAGAAAACGCCCATTTAAATAGCATATGAATTTATTTACTCTCTCCCCTTTAGACAACCTAATAATTAAAAATATTCATTTTGGCAATTTTCCTGTGGATTAGTCTAGGAAGGCTGCAATTAAACCAATGTTATAACTCTAATCCTGCCGGAAGCACGTAAACATTTTGGGCTGTAGAAGATGTTGCATATAAATAACACGGGAAATATTCAGTTCTCCATAAGACAATTCTAAAGTTTGAACTTTTTATTTTTATTGATTTACTTGGATAACACTAACAAAAACTTTTATTCCAATCCCAAGTACCTAAAATATGAGATTATATGGCCAAAAGAAGGTCCATTTAAATACCATGGATATTCTCTTCATCCTCCATTTAGTCCCTCTAAAACCTAAAACTTAGAAACTTGTTCAATTTTTCTGTTCGTTAGTCTCGAATAGCTACAATCATGTCAAATTTCAGCTTTTCACTTCAAACGGAAGTACCCATTATTTTATATCAGTTCATGTAGTTTCATACAGGGTGTTTCAAAAGAACACCGACAATGTTTGGGAAGTGATTTTTGACACAAAGATAAAACAAAAAAGTATAGGCCAACCTGGGTGCACAAATGCTTCCTTTCGGAGTTATAGTTTGCCGAAAACTAAAAAAAATGAACTTTAAAGATCCATAGCTCCAATACTATTGGGCCTACCGTAGTCGAGTCAAGACTTCACTTAGGAACTTGTATGTGCCTTATCTAAATATCCATGTTCCATAATCCTGAGGTACTTTCGTAACAATATTTATAGATGTAGTTTGGCCACGGGCATATAATTTGAAGTACTTATCAACTACCTCTATAAATAATGTTGCGGAAGTACTGCAGGATTTTGAAACATGGATATTTGGATAGGGTACATACAAGTTCCTAAGTCAAGTCTTGATCCGACTACGGTAGGTACCAAATTATTAGAGCTATAACATTTAAAGTTCATTTCTTTCAAGTTTTCGGCAGCCTATAACTCCGAATTGAAGCATTTGTGCACCCAAGTTGGTCTATACTTTTTGTCTTATCTTGGTGTCAAGCGTGGGACGTAAAACTCAAAGATTTCATTTTTTTCTTGGTGTCAAGAATCACCTCCCAAACGTTGTCGGTGTTGTTCTGAATCACCCTGTACATAGTTAAGATTAGGATATTAAATTGCACATGGAATATATTATTGAGAAGCTTAATTGATTGCATAAAACATACTCTCCCTATCTGTTACTACACTCGACGTTCAAACGGGAAGTGGTCGAGATCTACCAGTTTCCGTTTGAACAGAGCGCTAAGACAGAAGATGGTACCTGTATTTAGAACGCTAAATAGACTTAGAAAACGATTCTAGCTATGTTTTATCGTTGTTACTCTAGGTAGACCAATATTGAAAAAGCAAATTGTAGTTGATTTATATCACTCTAGGTTGTATTAAAGGCTTAAGGGTACACAGCAAATATGAGGTGTTGAAACAACATAAAATGACTACCACTTTAGCGTGTTACTTGTGTGTCGATTCAACACGAAGCTTTTTTAAGGCTAGCCATCGGCTAGCAACCTTTCAGAGGGCTACACCCTCTTTTAGGGAAGGGAAGTTGAAGGTATAGTAGGAGTGAGGAATTGATGGATGGGCTATGAGCTGTTTTATTGATAACTTTATTTAATCATCTTTTATGTTGAGGACTTTATGATGTTTGCGATCATAGACATACAACAAGGTAGAAGGAACTACACATTTTACATAAATATGGACTTAACGAGAAAAAAATATATGAAATGAAATAATACAAAACAAAACGAGAAATACCAAACTATCTAATTAAGAGCACATAATAACGTAAATAAAATAGTGAATAAATGAACTCGTAACATGAAACAATAATGAAAAACTAACGAAAATGGAGTGTAAACTAACGTACAATTAGAAATCAAAAGTACTGATGGAGATGAGAGATGAAGTGAGGTGCTCTTGACGCCACAACACATCCTGAGGATTATTACACTCTGTAAAGAAAAAATAGCGACACCTCTATTCTCAAGCTAACTTACAAAGAAAACCATAGTTGCAGCCCGTTAGAAGAGGAATAGAAGGAAATGAAGAGTGGGATAGTTCATTTGCGTTATTTGTGACACCTGTGGTGTTCGACATCGCTTGCCAATTGTTTGTGTATCAGTAATATTTTCGCTAGATGGCACTGAGTGCGTCTCGTAAATTATTGTAGTGAGAATTTTGTATTTCATTTGTGATCTATAGGCAGAGGTAAATAGCGTTTTATGATTGTTCTTTGCTTGTCAAGTGACAAAATTGTTGTTGTGCAGCGTTGTTTGTATGTGATATTGTTGCTACATGTGGACTGTAAACAAATAAGATGGGTAAGAAATGCGACTTGTTGCCATGTGAACAAGACATAATTATTGCTTTGCACAGCTAAGGCAAATCTCTAAGGGAATAGATGGAATACTGAAAACCATGATTCTACGGCAGGAAGAGTAATCCGCAAGTGGAAACAGCATAACAATCGTCCCTTCGTCAATAGTGTGCAAGAAAAATGAAAGCATCACCCAGAGCAGATTGCTAAATGAAATCAATAGCACTGCCGATTTCAGGAGTGATTTCCCCAAAAATCGCTTCTGTAGTTTGACATGATCTTGGAACTGCAGTTACTCGTACAACTGTATTGTCTTGACTGTATGAAGAGGATATTACAAAGAAGAAACCGCGTAGAAAGTCCAAACTGACAAAACACAGAGGATTTCAACATCTAGTTTTGTGAGTTGATATGCAACTTGGACTTATGACAACTGGAAGCACGTCGTTTTCTTCGTTGAAAAGAAGTTTAGAATAGAGGGAAACGATGGTGGTGTGAAGTTGTGGATACGAACAAGCAAGGAACTTGACAAGGATTTTGTTTAAGAGATGCAAATACTCAGTTACTGAGAGATGGTATGGGTTTGGTTCATCGTTAAAGACGTCAGAACAACGGATATATGTGAAGGATCTTTTGATGCACGAAAATATCTTCAAATTCTGGTACGTAAAGTTCTTACAACAGCTAAAGACGACTTTACTGAAGAAAATTTGGACTACTTCCTTTTCCAGGACGATAATGCTTCATGTCACCGAGCGAAAATCGTTAATACGTGGTTCAAGAATATGACTATTTAGAAACTCATGTGGCCTACAAACTCACCTGGCATGAATCCAGTAGAAAATTTGTGGATCAATATGAGTAGAAGATTAAATAGACAACTATCTCAAACAGAATGGAATTCAAGGAACAGATAATCCGGGTGTTATTCCGTGAAATCGAGATTGCATTTTGCAATAGCCTTGTTACCAAAGGGCTCCGATGATTCGCTGCACTGCAGAAAGCCCATCGTGCACATACAAAATACTAGTTTGGTGTATGGTACTTCCCGGTGTTTGCACATAATATGTCTTACCCTCAAGAAATTCCATTTCTTGTTTTCTGCTATTGTTGTTGATCTTTTTCAGTTTTATGTATAACTCTTCCTATAAACGATTTTGCTCAAAACACACACAGCTACTTATATATGCATATAAATTCATTAAATTCATATCAAAAGCCTGAAACTCTGGCGCAAGTATTAAGAATGAACTGCTCATTAAGAATATGCATTGTAATATTATCAGGAATTCGTGTAAAAAATCATATTGATTAAAGTATGTTGCGAAAACCATATCTGAGCAAGTGTCGCTATTTTTTCTTTACAGAGTGTAGTAGGACAAATGCGGTTATTTTCTGCCTAGAGGATACTCTAGGCTAATGAGGACGTGATGAGCCTTGTTAGTAAATTATGGAATCACTGTGCACAAAATGATGGAGAAATATGAGGGAGATGAACATGCAGGCTATATTCTTCGAGAAGTGGACGATCGATGTGGTCTGGTGGTACAGTGTAGGAGTATAATGTAAACAGAAGGTGAAGTGGAGTATAATGGTATCGTGCGTGAGAGGAGTGAAGTGGAAGATGATGCATGACTTCAAAGAGGAGAGGTTGATGGTGTGTGTAACGCTCAGTGATAAACTTTAAACGGAGTGCTTCAAGGTGATAGCGGAGGATAGGAAATGAGATCAAGGAATAGAGATAGGAGTCGGACTTGGTAGAGAGATTCGAAAGGCAGTGCGAAAAGCATGTCATAATAGGAGGATGAAGCGGAAATCCAAGCCGGAAAGCCATACGTAAGAACTGGCCTGAGGAAGACTTTGTAGGTGTTCAGTGTGACGTTGGCTGTAAGGCCCCAGGTAGTACCGGTTAGCCGTTTTAGCAAGTTCAGACGGTTGTAGGCTTTAGTTTTGATATTTTGGAAGCGTGGTTTCCAGGTGAGATGGTTATCGAAGATAATGCCTAAGTATGTGGCAGTGCGTGTTGGAGTGATGAGTGTATCGTGGACAGTGAGCCTCAAAAGGGATGGATTGCGATGAACTTTGGTACGTTTACGGGGTGGAACAAAAACAATAGCTTCAGTTTTGGAGGCATTAATTTTGAGCTTCCATTTAGAATACCAGTGGATGATACTATTTATTGCTGCTTGTAATGAAATATTTATGGCTTGGATGCTTTTGCCAAGAGTAATGAAAGCAATGTCGTCAGCACACTGGAAGAGGTGAACGTCAGGCGGCAGCTGCGGAAGATCTGCAACGAACAGGATGTATAAGAGAGGGGAAAGAGCAGAACCTTGAGGTACCCGACACATAAGAAAAATAGGATGTGAAAGTTGCTCATGTATGGCAATGTATGAGATGCGACATGCTAGGAAGTGATAAATAAGGCGAATATATGTTATCGGAAACTTAAATGTGATGAGCTTGTATATGAGTGCTAGGTGCCAAACCTTGTCAAATGCCTTCTCAAGATCGAATAGGAGAAGACAGGAGGGTTGAATGGAGTTGTAATTATCGGTGATCAGAGTTGAGAGACGGATTAGTTGATCATAGATTGAAAAGGATGGTCGAAAACCGGTTTGGTGTGTAGGTAGTAGTTGGCGGTCAAGTGAATAAGGATGTAGGTGTTTTACAAGTATTCGTTCGAATATTTTGCTGAATGTAGAGGTTATCTGTATGGGGCGATAGAATGAGATATTCGATGGAGGTCTATTAGGTTTGGGAAACATAAGTGTTTTAAACAGTTTCCAGTCAGTAGGAAAAAATCCCGTTCGGAGTATAAACGTATATATAAATGCCAAAAGGGTAAGTAGTGCTATAGGACTTTCTTTAATGTATCTGTAAGTAATAGAATCGAAGCCAGGTGCAGTGTTTCGTTTATGCTGGATGACAGATGTAATTTCAGAAACTGTGATAGAACTCGTAAGAACATGGTCGGGAAGTACATGAGTGATGTTTGGTTGCAAAGAACTAGAGATAAGATTCACTTGATCGACTGGATGAGGTATGTCTGTGTTGTCCGACTCGGATGGGGTGAAAATGCCCCGCAGATAGTCAGCAAAAGCGTTTGCTTTATCTGTGTCTGAATGAAGTGGGGCATCATGTAGTAGAAGGGGGTATGGGGTCCTGGTGTGTTTGCCACGGAGTGCATTGAAGCGCTTCCAGTACAGGGTAGGATGTGCTGTGTCGGAAAGATAATTGCAGGTTTTCACCCACTGGCGTAATTTATAAGCCGAAATGTAGTTACGAACTGTTCTTTGGAGTTGACGATGAAGGCGGAGAGCTTCAGGATTCCGGGTGCGCAGGAATTTCCGATGTGACTGGCTTGAGCGACGGACAAGTGCTAGATATTGTGGTGGGAGTTTCGGCCGGTACGGGATGGATTCAGACTGTGGAATATATATAGAAGAAGCCTGTTGAATTGTAGTTGTGATAGTATCGACCTGGTGCGTTAGTTCGTCGTGTGTAGTTGGGGATTCGTAATCTGCCAGTGCGTTTGATATATAGGAGCGATATGAGGGCCAATCTGCTTTATCGTAACTTGGTGATATGCGTGTCGAAGGTGATGATGTAAGAGAAATAAGACCGGAATGATAAGTGAGCTTAATGGGCGCATGGACGCTCCCAATTAAGTCCAGAACAGTTACCTTACAACGATTGATGATAGTGTTGGAGACCAATGCTATATCGGGTGTAGTATTACTGATAGGACGAGTTGGGAACGGTAATACAAGCAGAGTGCCTGTGG